>NW_006768828.1:434022-451142 GCF_000204055.1 Melampsora larici-populina 98AG31
CAAAGAGACGATACTGACATGGCACCAACCACTAGAAGTAACTCCTCGAGAGCATCCAGCCTTGCAGATGCAGCAGATGCACTCGGCGATGTTGATCGATTCAGCAGCCATCCCAGCGACATCAGCAGGAGGCAGAGCACCTCGACCACCACCTCCAGAAGGGCCACGTCGAAGTCTAACGCTCAAGGAGACCGACCTGCTATTGATGCATCAGGCCAACTACGAAGTTTGGGAGAAAGCAAAGAATCAGAAGGATTCGAAAGCGTTCAAAAACGCGACTCAGAAAGGCAAAGCTTATCATCGCCAGCTTTCCAAACTGATGGGGTTCAAATACCTCATGGACCGTACCAACAACTGGAACCCAGCCCTCTGGGACTGGAACACATTCGAGAAGCGACCGAAGGGCAAGAAAGCTCAAAGCTCAACACCTTACCCCCGGAGAAACCAGTCTCAACAGATTCAAGGGATGTCAAAAGGGGAATTAGCCATCCAAATGATCAGGGAAGCGGGGAAAGCAGTGAAGAATTAGAACACACCATCCTTCCTTTAGATAGGGAACTTATGAACCCAGTCTTCCACCATCTTAAATTGTATCTAGATCCACTGTTCCTTAGATTTGATACACTCTCAGATGAAATACAAGCTATCAAGACATTCGTTTTAAACCGTGACGCTAATAAAAGGCTTGATGGAGTTGATAAAACTTTGAGAAATCTAGTAAAAAACGTGAATGATCAAGTAAGTGCCCTTAACAAAGTAGGAGCAGTAACTAAACAATCCAGTGGAGAGATAACAGCCATCCAAAAAGATCTAGTGAGATGGGCACAGGATGCTCTTCAGTCTATTGATGAGAGCATGAGAGGAACTAGACACCAGTTAATTGATAAAACAAATGAGAGCCTGAATGACCATGCAAGTAAAATTATCAATGCTGTCAGTGAAACACTGAGAGCTCAGGGGACAACTCATGGTCAGCCAGTAACTCAATATGAAGAGTACGCCATGAAAACATCAGATCACATCTCGAACATGCAAAGTATCATCAACGAACTACAAAACTCGGTTCGGATACAAAATGAGGAACTGATGATTATGCGCTCTCATAACAAAGAAGTAATTAGACTTCTGTCTGATCTTACTCTCGATCAGTTACGGTCTCAAGAACCTACAGCTCCTTGTATTGAAGTTGTAGCGGAAGTTAACGCTCATGATGTACCACCACATATGGGAGGGTCATCAAGGAGACCATCGCCAAAAACAGTCCCTGTGATGAGACCTGAAAGAAACTCTTTACAATATATGTACTCTAGCGAAAAAGAAACAGTCGAAAAACTACAAGTTGAGTCTAATGTACGTAAGTACGGAAACTCTGGACAAACAAACCAAATTAAAACAGAGACTGCTAGCACGGACCTGACTTTATTCAACTTGTTGAAAAAGGACGTACCTAATAGTAAAGACTGGCCGACCCTAAGTGGTGAAGGCAAATATAATCATATGGAATTCATTGAATGGGTTGATTATGTAAAAGAAACGATGCACGTTCCAGATGCGCTAATCACATCAAGAATGGGCTTAGCATTGAAAGGCCTAGCTCAGGTATGGTTTCTGGAAAAAAGGAAAGAAGGGCTATCCACATGGGAAGAATGGAAAGCGGCAATTATCATTAAATTTGGATCTAGAAATTGGAAACGCAACATGCAAAACTTGTTTGATAAAGACCATTTTAACCCACGAATCAATACAGACCCAGTTAAATGGCTAGTCACACAGAAGAAAAGGCTTGAAGCAGCACAGCCAAACATACCGAAACAAGACGTTATTGACAAAATCCCGGAGCAATGCTCAGGGGATCTAGATCATGCAGTCAGGAGCAGGTTAGGCGGCGAAGATGACTTTGTTCACTTCACTACCACGTTCGAAGAAGTTGTTCGGAGAACGTCGATTGGGCGGAACAGGCTAATGAGCAAACCAAATCAAGACTGGAAGACGCAAGCAACAAACGGTAGTGCAGTGCCGGTAAAGGCAACAACATCAAAACCACCAATTGCCAGGGTACCAGGAAAATGTGATACTTGCGGAAGCACAGAAGCAGGCCACGATTTTAGGTCTTGCCGAAGAAAGAGCAAAGGAATCAATGCAGTGGAAATAGATCCTCCAGAGGAAGAATCACTGACTGGTGAGGAGATTGAGCTTCTTTTCGGAGATGATCACGACTCATTTTATGATGACGGCGAATATAGGGCAGTACAAGACGAGTCATTTACAGTTATGGACATATCTTGTCTAGAAAATACTGAATCCGTCATGCCAAATTTCCTGGAAAGAAGGAAGGTAAATAAACACCTAGGTAGCCCTTTCATGATCACTACATGTAATAGCTGGAAATTAAACATGCTGATAGATACAGGGGCTTGTAACTCATTGATTACTCCCCGTATATTGAATAAAGTATGGAATACGTGGCAAAAAGACATGCGTCCGACACAAAATAAAAAATACATGAGTGCTTCAGGCAGCCTTACAGCAGTTGGAGAAATAACTCTCCCAATTACCTTTTTACATCACACGCACCCTTGCGTACTTATGTTAGATTTTGTAATAATTGCAGATGCTACGGTAATAGAAATTATTCTGGGAGCTGACATGATGAACACGTACGGGATGAGCATCTCATACAAGGACCACATTGAACTACGTTTCGGGGAACTTGAGACGACATTTACCCCTATTCATGAGTCACATATTTTAGGCAGAGACATTGCACATCCAACAGTACGAGCCATTGAAGCTTATACAGAAGAAATTGACATCTCGCATTTACAGGCTTTAGCGGAGGTACCTCAAAAATGGCACCAAGGACTAACTAGCAAACACGTGAGCGATGCTAGGCAGATGAAATCTAGGCCTGCCGCAGGAAAAGCCCACATGACCGGACAGCATAGTCTGACCACAGTTATAGTAGAGAACAAAGAAGTTAACTGCTTGTTGGACAGTGGAGCCTCGTGCTCAGCAGTAGGTAGAGAATTTCTTGAGAAAACAGTCCCAAGCTGGAAAGACAGTATGCTCCCTAAAAGTAAAACAATATTCCGAGGATGTGGGGAGATACTTAAAGCTATAGGAGTCATAGAAATACCTTTGATCTTCCCACACACTGAGGGATCAGTCAGAATTAATCCTGAGTTTGTCATAATGGAGAATGCGACTCCTCAGTATTTTATTCTGGGAGACGACTTTCTATCACTTTACGGCATTGATATCATACACACACGGGAGAAGTATTTCACCATTGGTAATGATAACAAACGCAAGAAGTTTGCATTACAGCAAGAAAGGAAATTACTGGATGTGTCTTCTTTAAACCGAGATAATAAATTTTTTCTCACAGAGGACACTAAAAAGCGAATTATTTCGGGAGAAAATCTTAGTCTTGAGCAATCGCAACAGATACAAAATCTGGTGGAAAAGTATTACAACAGCTTTGGTTTAGGGAAGTACGAAATAGGCACCATCAAAAAATATGAAGTCACTATTCAACTTACAGTTGATAAACCATACCCACCAATTCTTCGGAAAGCCGCATATCCAGCGAGCCCGAGGAATCGTGCGGAACTAGAAAAACACACAAACGAGCTTCTCAGACTTGGAATCTTAAGGAAAGTCCAACAAAACGAAGACGTGGAGATAACAACGCCTTGCGTAGTTGCGTGGCACGGAGGAAAATCACGAGTCTGCGGAGATTTTTGTGCTCTCAACGCATACACAGTACCTGACCGATACCCAATGCCGCGCATCGAACAAGTTATTACAAATTTAGGAAAGTTGTTATATATAACTACCATGGACCTTATGAAAGGTTTTCACCAAAACTTGGTAGCGGAGGATAGTAAGAAATTTCTACGTATAATCTCGCACTTAGGAATATTTGAGTATCAGAGGATGCCCTTTGGTATCAAAAACGCCCCAGCATTTTTTCAGAAAATGATGGACACAGAATTTTATGAGAACTCCGCGATGGGCATGTAATAGTTTACATTGACGACATTATCATATTCCATGAATCATGGGATGAACATGTAGTAACGTTAACAAACATCCTCTCGAAACTGCAAGATCTAGGAGCTACAGTATCTCTAGACAAGTGTAAGTTTGGCTTTCATGAAGTAAAAGCCCTCGGTCACATTGTCTCAGGGCTTACTCTGGCCATAGACCAAAATAAAGTAGCAGCAGTAATACATCAACCTTTACCAAAAACAGTGAAAGACATCCAAAGTTTTCTTGGCTTTGCGAGCTATTATAGGATGTACTTAGAAAGCTACGCCAAAGTCACGTCACCACTGTACTATCTTCTCAAGAAGAAAGTCGAATTTTCAATTACTGAAGAAAGAGCTTTGGCATGGGCCGAAGTTAAGAAGCTCCTTACAACAGCACCGTGCCTACTTCAACCAGACTTCACGAAACCCTTTATTGTATACGTTGATGCGAGCTTTCTAGGTTTAGGAGCAGCCCTGCACCAAAAACAGATCGTGAACAGTAAGTTGGTAAATGGACCAGTATGTTTCATTTCGAGACAACTGAAAGAAAGCGAAAAGAAATATGGGGCACCACAGTTAGAATGCCTTGCTCTGGTATGGGCGCTTAATAAACTACACTACTATCTTGATGGGATATACTTTGAAGTTATCACAGATTGCCAAGCAATAAAATCACTTCTAAACACAAAAACACCTACCAGACATATGCTCCGTTGGCAGATGGCTATACAGGAATATAAATCTTATATGACAATTACTCATAGGCCAGGCATACTACACAGCAATGCAGAAGCCCTCAGTAGAATGGCTATGCCTAATGACAAAAATAACCCCGCCTGGGAAGCAGAAGACATTGACCAGGACGTGCCACTTATGGGGATCAGTCTTTGTGAACTATCCAACGAATTCTTTCTCAAAATAGAAGAAAATTATTCAAAAAAATCGAATACAGTTACTCTACTGCGAATATTGAATTCAGAGCATAAAGATGTAGCTTTAGAGAGCACACTTGAAAAGTTATGGAAAGAACCTTTTGACGAAGGAAAATTCTCGCTTATCTCAGGGTTACTATACTACAAAGAGAAACACACAAACGTACTGGTAGTATCAGACAAAGACAATATTAATAAACTACTTGCTGTATGTCACGACGATTTTCTGGCGGGACATTTGAGCGAAGACAGAGTCATGGACAGAATGAGCTCTACAGCTTGGTGGCCGGAATGGCGAAAAGATGTACACGAGTATGTTGAATCATGCGACAGATGCCAAAAAGCTAATAGACAAACGGGAAAAAGGTTTGGGCTTCTTCAACGCATTGAAGAACCGAAATATCCATGGGAAGTTATAAATATGGATTTCGTGACAGCATTACCACCCGCGGGAAATGATAATGTTAACAGTGTTCTAGTAATTGTAGACAGGTTTTCCAGACGGGCTAGATTTGTTCCTTGTCATAAAGAAATTGACGCAATGAACACAGCACTTCTGTTTTGGCAATACATCATTACAGACTGTGGCCTACCAAAAATAATTATTAGTGATCGAGATCCTAAGTTTACATCAGAATTTTGGAAAGGTCTCACTAAGCTTATGGGTACATCTTTAGCAATGTCAACTTCATATCATCCCCAAACCGATGGTTTAGCGGAAAGAATGATACAAAGCCTAGAAGACATGCTACGAAGATATTGCGCATTTGGCTTATCATTTAAAGATAAAGAAGGCTACACACACGACTGGAAAACACTATTACCAGCTTTAGAACTAGCTTACAACACTAGCTTGCACAGTACTACTGGAAAAACCCCTTTCAAAATAGAAAGAGGATATAACCCCAGGACTCCGCAGACCATGATCACTGACAAAAGTATTCAAGTACATCCTACCTCTCTCAACTTTCACGACATGCTGACAAAAGCAAGGAAATATGCAAAAGAATGTATTGATCAGTCAGTAAAATATAACAAAGACCGGTGGGATAGAACACACAAAGAACCTGAATTCGCCATAGGAGATAAAGTCCTGATTTCAACAATCAACTTTAACAATATACAGGGACCAAGGAAATTGAAAGATTCCTTTGTAGGACCTTTCACAGTTGTCAAACTACATGGTCGAAATGCAGTAGAAGTAATCCTTACGGGAGAATTTGCAAGAAAGCATCCAACATTTCCGGTTTCTCTACTGAAACATTACAAAGAAGCTGATAAAGACAAATTCCCAAACAGACAACGCTCAGAGGAAATAATTCCCTTTGATGATGACACACCCAAAATAGTTCTTAAAGTAATAGATCAGAAAAGAATCAAAATGTCAGGAAAAGATGTCAGACTTTACCTCGTGAGATATAAAGGAAAAACAGCTGACTTTGATGAATGGCTCCCCAAAGACAAAATATCGAATGCGCAACAGGTATTGCGTAGATTTAGGGTGGAAAAGAAAAACAATTAAAAAAAATTCTTTTTCTTTTTTCTGACCCCGGTGAGTGTCAACCAGAGAGGTTTTGCAGAGCAAAACCTCCAAGGTTAACAAAGTAAGTAAGTACATAATTAAAACTTAATACATAAAAAAGAAATATTACAACTCTATCACTCGAGTTTCAAGAGTGTAAAAAGAATAAAACTCGAGTCACCAACTCTATAACCAAGGGTACAACTTAATTAACCCTTGGTAGAAGAAGGGTAGACAACGAGAGAGAAATTTTATCCTTAACCCAGGCCAGGGACTAAATAATGAAAGACCCTGACCAGGCCAAAAGACTACGAGAAAGGGTTTATATAGTTACTAAAACTACGAAACCCCAAACCAGGCCAACCTCAGGAGATAAGGGTTTCTTACATGACATCATACAATGTTAACCAAAGTTGGTATATAAAGAACCACGATTCTCACCAAATAAAGAAGAATAATCTTTTATCACTTTTTACCCATCTTAGAAAAACCTCTTTACTTTTGAATTGATACTCGTTATTAGAAAGTCCTTTTACTATCGAATTTCTATTGCATGCTTCATTCTGCTCAAAAGCAACCATCTTTTTCTATCTTCTTTTTTACTAAAACTTCCAACTTAGAAAGCGTTAGAGATCGTTTGGCGTGGCCCATTTGACTAAAGACTTTCATCCGGAATCACCCCTTTTTGATTTAACAAATCAACGAGCACTGAAGTGCCACCTGAAGAGTAGATAGTTACTTTTAACTATTTCTTTGGAAGACACTCGAGAAGTTCAACATCTCGTCCAGTACCTGGCAGCGGTAATCATCCCGCACCACAGACATCTGTAGTCAACAACTATAGATTATCTTTAACTTACTAAGAATCGAAAACCACGTCTCTAAGATAAGTATCAACAAATATTTTTAGAAACCTACATTTAGTAAGTCTCATTTAGACTAGTTTTACTACTCAAGTTATACTCAGTCTGACATTTCCCCTCTTATTGCCCCATTCAAGTACGTGAGTAGCACGTAAGTGGTCAGTCGTATGCTGGTTTTGAGACATGTCCCATTACTCTATATCCTGGCTTGTCAGCTCAACAAAATTGATGTTGTCTCGTGTGTGATAGACCACAGTATGGATCTTGTGTAAAACAATATCAGAAATGAGAACGAGATTCATCCAAAAAAAACTTGCTTGGGTTGCTCCTGATGCGGCTTTACAAGCTGTGCGTATTCATTTGGTGAACTTGGTTGGGTACTCAATATTTCTCTCATCCGATATGCAGATTGGTTTATAGGTCATCCAAGTGTCTCAGTGTATAAATAGAAATAAATGTTATCTCTCAATTGAATTGGGAACAGTTGATGGATGTCTGCAAGCAAGACAGCTGGCACGGCAATTCTCCAGTGTTTGATTATCAAGTATATTGAGGAATGCTGGAATGGGTATAAAATGAGCCTGGTCAGCTTCATTGATTACAATGTTCATTGGGAACTTGTGCCATTTCCTGATTTACCGTCTTGATCATAGACATTTACCATACCTGGTCTACAAGTTTGTGTTATTGCTGAGCCTCCAAAGTCTGGAATTGTTAACATGTGACTAAAAGTATCATTATCTGTCTCCTTTATAGCTGTGAAAAACCCACCACATTCCCTCTTTTCCAAACTGAATCAAAAATCTTAGAAGTGCATAACCTGTCAAATATGTAAGCATCAATCAACCCTTTCAGGCAATGTTCAGAGATTTGTGGATGATGACATCTCTCTGTCTTCACTAGTTTAGAGCTCATCTGTTACATTGAAAGAGGTTCAAAATTTAAAAGGTATTGCCTGTGATGCAGTCTAAAATTTATGATCTGCTCTCAAAGTATTGTAAATTGATGTACTGAATTCTGCTTTTCATATTTAGGTGAATACACAGCAAGATTCAATTCTGGAAATTAAACCTAAAACTTTGGTTGTATTGAGAAACTTTCTCCAAGATAGTGAGTTCAGATTCCTGAGTTTTGAGTAATAATAAATAGTCATTGTATATTGTTGAATCCACTGACCCAAAAGGGTTTGTGTGCTAGGAATGTTCTTGAAGACTTTGATGGCTTTCAAAATTGTGATGGTGACTTTTGTTGGTTTCAGTCAGGTCTCAGGATTGATTAATCAAGCGACTAGCCAATGTGAACACAACTCCAGAAGAATATACCATACAGAGAATGGCAGGAAATGTGGAGTTGTGTTGTGGGATCCTAAGGCTAGGTGCCCTCATTGGGGTTCTTATTGTGAGGTGATCACAAATGTTAGGTTTTGGGAGTGTTGTGAGACTGACTGTAAGGCAGAATGGCAGGAGAGAGATTGTAACCGAGCTCATGAGGTTTGCAGAATTTGTCATCCCACTAGCACATCATAGGATGGAGAAGTTGCCTGTGAAGAATGCTTTTCAGTACTTAAGTCTTTGAACATGTACAAAACCCTAAGGGTCACAGTCCACTTCTGTTAGGGCCATCATCTGAATTAAAAAGAGATTAAGTTATTGATAACTTGTGAATATTTGATCTACCCTCCAGAGAAGTGCTAGTCTGCTGTGCTGAAGCTCATCATATAGCCTATTGCTCTGCAAAGCTCACATTAAAACTATTTAGTGAAATATAGATGTGTCTCTTGCACATTTTCTTGATTATCATCTCGATGAGTGTTGATTGAGAGGATTTGAGTGCAAGCACAATGAAAGACTTTGGGCAAAAGCCGTGTCAATCTCACACAAACATAGGTCTGTTGTTTAAGCAAGCCGGTAGTAGGCACAACTTGGTACAGCTCAACAAGTGAATTAGTTAAGTTCGGTATGTAGGATCTGCTGCTCTGAGGGATGTCATGTTGGTCATTTGAGTGACATTAGCGGTACACAAACTTGAACACCCAACATGAAAACCCAAAAAACAATTGGGTTGTCATGGGTTTTGTCCATGGGATTTTAAGTTGAGTGTTCATGTTTGTGTACCACTATTCTGATTAAAAGAGCATATTACAGAAGTCCAAAACAAGAAAAATGTGGGGTTTTACCTACATAACCTAACAAAGTCCCGCTTGTCAAGAAAGCCTGTGAGAGAGGAACTAGTTATGGGTTATCCACAGGATTTGGTGTGTGAGCAAAAAACTTTTAGCTGGGGAGTTTTTCAACCTGCACGCCTGCTAATCTTACTTAACTTAACACAAGCCCTCTCTGTGCGGCCATGGCGGAGGGTTTTGCAACTAATTGTTGAATTCTGGCATGGAGACTCCAACCCTTAAGTCCCCTTAAGTTGTTTTATGATCTTTCCCGCTTTCCTCACTGATAAATACCTACCTTGCAGGCAATTATGTTCAGAAATGGTTTCTACATGTCTTTGACCATTGATCAACCAGGAAAGAATGGTCTGTCATTCTGTTTGCAAGACATGTATCCAGGCTTCATGTCTCACTTGTAAAGGGGTGTACAGGCTGTATTTGCACCGTACGCAACTTAGAAATCAAAAACAAGACAGTACAGGCAGGGATTGCAAAGATTTTCAACCTACTTGGTTGGTTACACCAGTTGGAGTGCCAACCAAAGGAGGCCACAAGTATGTATAGAAGCTTATGACAAGTAACATTTCCTGCAAGGTAAAGTGGTGGTAATATCAGCAAGGAAAGCAGGAAAAAGCAAAAAACAACTTAAGGGGACTTACAGGTTGGAGTCTCTGTGCCAGAATTTGATGATTAGTTGCAAGCCCCTCTGCAAGGCGCACAGACGTGGTCATGCAGAGAGGGCTTGTGTTAAGCTAATAATCTTACACATACTGGTTCTTTGGGATCTCTCTCTTGGTTACAGGAAAGCACTACAGAAAGACTTGAAAAATAGGTTTACATGTAACATCTCAGCATGGCCTGTTAAGCTTAACTAAGCCCCTCTTTGTGTGTTTGCCGGTCCCTCATGGCCTATGGGCTTTTGACAGGTTGGATAGCTTTCTCACCAATTTTGGGTTTCATTTGCAAACATAAGCCTTCCATCCCTCTTCAATTATTGCATCAAATACACAGACAAATACATGAAGGTATGCAGGTTCAGCTAAACTTAAAAAAGTCCCACATGCTTGCCGCGAGCAAGGCTGAGGCAAGCAAGAGACTTATGTACGCCAAACTTGCACACTTCATAACCTTGCGGTAGAGGCTTTTGCAGGGAGCATCCATCATTGGCCTTTATCTCATTCCACACCAAGGATTTGGGTATGGTCCAAAGATGAAAAATATCTGCCTTACTCTGGTGCATATTGTACAGATTTTTCACCAAGGAAACTGCTCCGCTCCATGAACAAAATTGTTTCAATGTTTTGGCTTCAATAGCAATTGTACATGTAAACCACACATGTGACTGCTGCAAATGGGAAGTGTTGGTGAAGATGGTTGGTTTTGTTCATCCGTTATCTCATGTGTAATAAGAGCACTTTCCTTGGTTAAAAACAACGCTGAGACAGCTACGCTACAACACGCTAACATGCATTTTGTATGTAGCATAACTGTATGCAGTTAACACAGATCTGACCTTTATGATATTGTAACTTGTCAAGTTACGCTACGCTACAAGCTACTGTAGCTGAGTTTTGTGCCTCTACACTACGCCACAGGGCCAAAATTTGGTTAGCTGGAGATTTTCTAGGACTCTGCGTAGGGTAGCTGGGATTCATTCGTGCTGATTCCTGCTAGCTGTAGCTTTGCGGCATGTTTCTAGCTACGCTATCTTGCGCTATCAGCTACGGGTAGATTAGCTGTCTCAGTGTTGTTAAAAACATGTACCATATGTGCTTTACACCACGGGCATCTATTAGGTTCAATCATATGTGAAACTTAATGTGGTGACAGAGTTCACAATAAGTCTCAAATTTGGATTGAAACCTATTAAACCCCTTGCCTTTAATAGGTTTCAATCCAAAAATTGAGACTTATTGCTGACTCGGACACCACAACTTTGCTCAATTGGGTCTTGGACATAATAATTCCTGTGGTGTTACTCTGGCACATATTTCTTTTCTTTGGACTATGCCTGAATCCGCGGTGTGGAAAAAGATAAAGGGGCTTGAAGGAAACTTCCTGCAAATCCCTCTACCGCAAGGTTTATGGAGCATGCAAGTTTGGCGTAAGTCCCTTGCTCGCCTCAGCCTCGCTCGAGGCAAGCATGGCACTTTGTAGGTTGAGCGGGCACACAGTGACAGGACCTTTCTTTGGTCCAAATGGTCCAAAGACTGTTCATTTTTAGGGTAAAGTGATGGTGGGTTGAAAAACTCCCTAAAACTCCCCAGCCAAAAGTTTCTTGCTCACACACCAAATTTTGTGGATATGTACATAACTCGAGGGAGTTTGTTACATAGGTTAAGGTGTTTTATGTATGTAAATAGCTGAGACGAAGAAAGCAAACTTGGATCAGAGAGATGCTTCAATTTACAGCTATTCAAGAAATTTGTGTCCTAGTGGCACAAAATTTCAATTTTTCCCCCCAGCGCCACCCCTGAATACAGGCGATGCGCAGCGCAGCAGATGTGTAGAGGACCACGGTTCAGGTCGAACCCGCACCCTGATCTAACCACCACGGGCTCCGGATCTCTGCCCACATCCTTACCCACATCCACCATCCGGTCCCGTTTTTTTTCGCCACGTCAAAAATTTTCATCTGGACCTGATACAACTGCTTTCACCTGATTCTGGTTCGTCATTTTCTTCTTCATCCCTTTTTGGTAGGTTGTTTTCCTTAAGTTATCTCCCCTTCTTGAGTGATTTCCTTTATCGAAGTAATGAACTGATGGTTTTGGATTTGCCTCCTAGACATGAGAGTTCGACCTGGTAAATATGATGTCAGCATCAAAGTACTGGCTGTGCAGTACCTCCGCGCTGGAAAAACAGTCGACCAAGTCCGCCGTATCCTGAAGTCCCCAGTGAGCTACCGCACTGTCTCTCGATGGTACGGCCTATATCGAAGAACCTACTCTGTCATCCGCAATCCTGAAGAGTACCAGCCACTTGGACGACACACCGCCCTAACTGACGAAGACCGCGATTTTATGTTGGAACTCCTCGATGGGAATCCCGCCCTATACTTGGACGAGTATCGTCATGCGGTTTATCGGCGCACGGGAACCTGGATTTCTCTACAAACCGTGGCCAGCGATCTCAAGGATCGCCTCAATATCACTCTCAAGAAAGCTCGAACAGTCCACCCGAACCAGAGTGCCTCAAAGCGAGCTAGGTATTTGCATGCGGTAGGGGCTTTGACCCCTAACATGCTTGTTTTCTTAGGTAAGTCCGCTTTCATTTGCATTTTTTTCATATCATTGCTTACCAAATGCACCATAGCTGAATTTTCTTCATCCTTAGACGAGTTCTCAATTCAAGAGCGCTATCTCGGACGTCTGTTTGGCCGGGCCAGACAAGGGCACCAAACCTCCCGTATTCCTTGGAGCCGAGGTGGGAAACGCTTCTCGCTCCTCCCGGCTATCTTCCGGGGTGGAGTATTGGCAGTCGACTGCCAGGAAGGATCCTACGATCGTCGTGATTTCGAAGCCTTCCTTAAGCATCGTTTGGTACAGTGCTCAAACCCTTGTTTCTACCATACCACATTCTCAATTCCACCGTTTGGGAAATTGACTTTTTTTTTCTATCATCCGATTACAGTTTCCGGTAATGAATCCCTACCCTCAAGCAAACTCGGTTTTAGTGATGGACAACGCTTGCATCCACCATGGGGGTAGGATCGCGGAGTTGGCTGCTGAACATGGGATACGGGTTTTGTATCTACCTCCTTACTCCCCCGATCTGAACCCAATTGAGAAGGCGTTTAGTGTTCTCAAATCACACTTCCGACGGACCCAGGCTCTCATCCACACCGCGGCCGATCAGAAGGTTGAATTGATTATGGATGCCACCTGGACCTTATTTTCCGGTGCTCTCATGCACAAGTTGTACTCCGTTTGTGGATATTGGATGTAGGGATAGTGGCCTTGTTATGACTACTAAGAGGATTAGCCACCTTCATGTTTCTTATACCTAGATCTCTGCTGAGCAATTCAAAGGTCAACAAGTTTTGCCATCTTGATAACACAAAGGTCTTCAAAAAAAAGACCCTGAAAATTATTTGCGAGCAAATAATTCATCTTAAGATTTGGCTAAGTCCTCACGTGAAAAAAAACAGAACGAGCACCCTGAGTTGAGGCAATAAAGAAATATGAATGTAATCAAAGACAATCTATTGTCTGTTGATTGTGAGAAAAACATTCCCGCATCAAAAACCTCTTAACATGAGGAGAAACCACCAAAACTCCTCACCAAAAAAAATCAATGCCCAAAAAAAGAAAGACTTGCTGTAAACCAAAACTTGTAACCAAAAAAAAGGTGGATGCCCAAAACTTTCAAGTTTGGCTGTGAACAGGTGACACCATGTTCACAGCCAAACTTAGGCAAAGTGGAACAAAGTAGTTAAGGCAACAAGATGTCCAATGACTTGTTAATTTCATCGAGAAACACCATCAATCGTGATCAAATGGCACTCAAAAGAAACAATTGAACCTCATCTATATCTTGATCTAGACACATATGGGCGATTTAACATGTTGGAAACACTCACAACCCACATCAGGAAAAAGAAGAGAACATAACCCACTCGAGATAGGTAAGTATAGGGGGATATAACTTTGGCCGCAACCAACAAACAGATCATGACATAACCAACAAACAGATAAACAAAATGAAAGAAAACTTCGTGGTGACTAAAAGCCATTGTAATCCGAAGCTGTGGATTGATTTCAAAGCGACTTCAGGTGATTGTTGAACTTTGGAACGGCCTGAAAGATGTCATCTGCATGAGCAAATGGGATGTGAAGGGCTCGTAAATTGGCAAAAGAGTAAGTTTTGCGATCTAACAATCGAGAAAAATCATCAATTCCTTCTGCAGCTAAGATCTTGCGAGTCTTCACCATGTCAGGTCGAATACCGGCGAAAGATAAGAATTCTTCAAAGGGTGGTATTTCCGGCGGTGGGGATAATCGAAGGGATTCTTGCGGAACCACAGGGGTTGGTGGTGCGTACGCAGGAGGGGCTTGAGTGGGACCGGTATACAAGGGAGGGAGGCCGAATGGATTTCCGAGACCAGCAGAAGGGTACATCGGGGCAGGGAATGGGGGTCCAGCCGAAGGCATTGGTTGTCCATAGTAATTATGGTGAACAACCGTGCCTAGAGAGGAGGAAGAGTCAGATCGGTTTGGCGGAATCAAACCAAGGAGTTTTGCCTTTTCAAGCTCGTAATTGGCCACTGGGATCCACCGAAACTCAGGGCGATTGGTAGGCGGATTGACATCATCAACACCGCGCACGCCATCAGCCTGGAACCAACCAAACATACAAAGTCAGAACCATCCGAGATGAAAGGCCTTAAGAAAATGGAAATGATGGATACTAACCCAATCATTTGCCCAAGTCCTGATGCGAGAAGTGTTGAGGAGAACAATTTCTCCTGGATTCTTTGGGTTAGCCACTGAGGTGACATTTTCACCCCGCTTGAAGTCTTTGGCAAAACGATCCATCAAAGTCCAAAGGTTTCTTTCGCCTTGACTTAAGATGGCGGACTACGAAATGAGAATGTCAGTGATAGACTCATCACCATGACCAATAGACTGGTGACTTACACCTTGAGAGCCTGCTTTGGATTCCTCACCCTCAGACTCTTCCAAAGCTGCGTTGACTTCAGGGCTGTAGCGCAAGGTGGCCATGAAACGAGTGGCGGAACTGGCAAGTTTGGGGTTTTCGTGGTGGATTTTGAAGCCCATGGGTGTCGAGGAAGGAACTAGCTGACTCGCAGACATGAAATGTTGAAGTGATTCGTCATCGTCAATAACCAACTTGACTGCTTTGACTTTACGAGTACCGTTGATGAAGCCTTGAATAGTGACGTTTTGGGAAGTGCAAGCCTTCATAAGGGCTTCAGAAACCCGGGGAAGTGTCTTGTCGCACGCTAAGAACAGCTTTGGTTTGAAAAGATTGAAGTTGAGGAGGACTTTGGGATCAGATAGCGTGAGTTTATTGTTCTGCACCTTGGGATTGTAATTTTCGTATTTCGGAACTGGGACCTTCTGCTGGCTTGGTCTGGATCCACCAGCGGTTTTCCGTTTCTTAAGGTTAGCAGGTTTGTCAGGTATCACAAGTTGCCAAAGGTTAAAAGATACTAGAAAGGTTCGGGCGGTATCAGATTCAGGAGCTAGCATGTCGACATTCACATCTTGCGCTTCGTCAGGTACATCTTGCGCTTGCAAATCCACAGTGGCTGGGCCTTGAGAGGCTGCGAGACTCAGTCTGTTGAACCAATCCATAGGGTCAGGGAGATCTACATTGGGGAAATGGTCAGTTTATCTTCGCGTTCAGATAACAGTCATCAGAACTTACCGTCACCATCTTCACCTGTAGCTACTAGCCTTCTGGACTAGTATTCGAAGAAAAACGAGACTCTATGGTCGGATAAAAGCCGATATTCTCTGCGAGAGAATGCCGACGCGTCCGACAAGTCGGGCGCCTACTTTTTTCCAAGTTTTTTCTCCATATTTCTCCTACCGACGCGTCCAACACCACCAAAACTTCACAAATTCACTAAGTCCAACACGCAGACCAACTTCACCACTTCACATCTCACAACAACCCAAGACCATAAGTTCACGGCCACTTCACAAGGAGTCACAAGAACAAAACTTCACAAAGGCTCACAACTCGATCACCTCAAGTTACCAGTTCACACTAAAAGATCACTTCACAACCAACTCGAGATCCACAACTCACCCTATACTATAAGTTACCAGTTCACACAAATAAAGATCATTTCACAACGCTTCGTCCATTCATACAGGTACAATCTCAAGATCCTCAAATAGTCAAGATCAATAGCAACTCACAATTTAGTCAAGATTGATTGATCGATCGATCCAAACTCTCAGCATCTCTACCATATCCTTAAGGCCATCACTGTTCTTGGACATCATCTATACATGTCCGAGCGATTACCTAAAGAATTCTCGATCCCCCTCATAGCGATTTTGCACGGGCCTCCCTTTACTTAACTCATCAAATAGCCAAATTGTATTCCTATCTCATTTTCTATAACTTTTGAAAATGAAATTTGTATCCATAATAAATGTATAGTTGAAAGGAATAACATCGATCATAGAGAACAAACAAGATGAGCTGGTCACCTGAGGAAGAAATAAAACAAGAAAGAAAATGAGGAGATGAAAAAAGATGAACAATAGTGAGAGAGAAGAAAAAACTATAAACGCCCATGATTAATTCAAAGTAATCCACAAAATCATTAAGTCTCATCAGTCACCCTCAGTCTCATCTTCACCAATCCCCTTCCATTCTTCTGGTTCCTCTTCGATTCCAAGCCCAAGTTGTTCATCATTTTCCAATGGTTCCTCATGATTATCCCCCAACAAGTTACCCTGATTATCACTAATATGTCGTTCCTCCTCATCATCAGCTATCAAGTCGTCCTGATCCTCAGGAATCTTCTCAAATCTAAATAGGCCAGCCTGGAGATCATTCAACCAAAGTGACCGGCAACTGTTCATCGCGTTAAAGCCTAATTTCAATACTTCGGGGGGGAGGCTA
>NW_006768828.1:451335-452113 GCF_000204055.1 Melampsora larici-populina 98AG31
TCACTCTTCACCTTGTCACCAGGATCCACACGCTTCTGGTTCATTTTCATCTTTTCCGCTTTGCCAATTGTACTAGCAATCACCTTGTCGACCAAGATACCTTGCGTCTGTGCCGCAAATATGGTGGGGAAATTGCTCTTACTACACACATAATCCGTCAACTCTTCGTTGGACGTATACTCCTTACACCACCCTGGATCCGCAGAATCACCTCCAGTGGCAGGATGGGTACTAGATGCGAGAAAGTAGTATCCAAAGTCCATGCGATTCGCCTCGTTTTCAATCTAGTATAAGAAATTCTCATTAGCAGATATTTAATAATAATAATAATTACTAAAATTACACACACCTGATTATGCAGCTTTTCAACACACTTCAAAGAGAGTTGATTGTATTTGGGAACTGTTCGACCTTCTGTTATACCACTCGATGCCTTAGCATACACTTGGCGAACCTTCGCAGCACAGACAGCTCCATCGTATATCCCTTGGAGCTCCTCGCAATCCTCAGGCGACAAATCAATAGGTTCATCTTCATCGTCGTCCATGTCGCTGGTTGGGGCCGGAAGACCAGATAAAGTGTAGAAGACACAAGGGTGAAACACGCGCTTTTGATTTGCCGATAATGCTTTCCAGGCAGCACCAAGCTTACGGTTACGATTAGCTAATATATTTCCAGCCTGGCCTCTACGGGGCACTGCAAAGGCAAATGGAATATCAGCATGAAGCCACTGTTTGGTGATAAAACTGAACTAACTCTTTAGTTTCCGAGCCTCCAC
>NW_006768828.1:452558-454003 GCF_000204055.1 Melampsora larici-populina 98AG31
CGTCGAGAGGATTAGCAAGGGGGGTTGTTGAGATTTTATCCCGGGTGACTCGTTTCATATTAGCTCTGCGAGCTCTGGTGGGTCGCTTCGCAAGAGCTTCAAGAACCTCATTGTCGGAGTCCAAATCGCCAGTGTCGGATTCGTCAGTGTCGGATGTCAATGCCTTGTAAATGTCCTCATCGTCCGGCAAGTCATCTTCACTATCACTCTCTACCTGAGTCGTATGATTCTCAAGACGAGAAGATCTTGTATCCTTGGAATTATTACTGGTAGATCGATTTGATTTCCTAGTTGGTTTCTTAGTTGGACTGTTGCACAATCCCAAGGCCTTCGACTTCTTGCCCCGTACAGCTCGCGATCCGGAGCTCTGCTTTGTACCTGACAGTGCTCTAGCACTGGAACGAGTCTTGAGTACCATTATGTGACTGGAGAGATGAATGAACGCTTGGAGATGAAGAATGAGGTTGAGGTTGAGGTTTGTCCAGAGGAGAATACCGTGATGATTCGAAATGGGTGTGGTAGTTAATAGCTCTCCTCACATGAATGACTTGGGGTTTCAATTGTCACATGAATGACATGATCTGAAATAGGGTTGGGACCTCACATTTTTGTGAAAATTTGTGAACTACATCTTAATTGAAGTAATGATGAATCTTAAGCTCACAAGTGTGAATGGGCTCTGGTTGTGAACTGGCAAGATAGTTCACAAAAGCTTGTGAACTTGTGATGTACCTTACAAATGAAAGTGAGCTGCTTCTAGTGTTCACAAGTTCACAATACCTCGCAAAGTTGTGATGTAGTCCACATAAGCTTGTGAACTTGTGAACTGGTGAAGCAGCTCACACTGTTTGTGAACTGCTTCACCAGTTCACAAAACCTCGCAAAGTTGTGATGTAGTTCACATAAGCTTGTGAACTTGTGAACTTGGATATGCAGTTCACACTGCTTGTGAACTAACTGCTTCACGAGTTCACAAAACCTCGCAAAGCTGTGATGTACTTCACATAAGCTTGTGAACTTGTGAACTTGTGATGCAGTTCACAAAAAGTGTGAACTGCATCACAAGTTCACAAAAAGTTAGAATGCCCTGATGCAGTTCACAAATTTTGTGAACTGGTAAAATGGTAATGCAGTTCACAAAAACTTGTGAACTTTAGTTCACACAAACTTGTCAACATGTGATGCAGTTCACAAATTTTGTGAACTGGTAAAATGGTAATGCAGTTCACAAAAACTTGTGAACTTTAGTTCACACAAACTTGTCAACATGTGATGCAGTTCACAAATTTTGTGAACTGCATCACATGTTCACAAAAACTCGGGAGGTTATGATGCAGTTCACAAATTTTGTGAACTTGTGAACTTGTGATGCAGTTCACAAATTTTGTGAACTGCATCACATGTAGTTCACAATTACCCGTGAAGTTGTGATGCACTTCACAATT
>NW_006768828.1:454103-454576 GCF_000204055.1 Melampsora larici-populina 98AG31
AATTTGTGAACTTGTGATGTAGTTCACAAATACTTGTGAACTCCATCACAAGACATATCATAGTTATGACATAATATTGTGAACTACATATTATCAACTTTTGTGAACCAACTAAATCTCAACTTCACAACCAATCGGGACCTTGGTATGTAGTTCACAATCTCGTCCAGACATCACAATACATTGCAATTCCACATATTCACCCTAACTGCAAATGAGCCACCCTTGGTTTGATGAAAACAATTACAAGAAGTTATACTTTACCAATCATCCACTTCAATATCATCAGGCTCCTCAGGCTCCAGCATGATATCATGATCTTCTCCAACATCCTCCCCAATAAGCAGATTCTGCTTGGTCACATCCAGGTCATCAAGACCCGAAGCTTCAAAACTACTCATGTTGACAAGCAAGGACCAAGTGGTTCGGGTCCTCTCAATGAGCGCTCCCCAGGGTACTACTATCATTTCTAA
>NW_006768828.1:455587-456415 GCF_000204055.1 Melampsora larici-populina 98AG31
CAGTTTGTTATTTTTTTCACACGAAAAATATAAAAAGGAAACTCACTGAGCCTCTTTCAACTTCTCTTCTTGGTCTAGTAGCTCTACCCAGCTTTTCCCTCCAACTGCTTCGAAGTGACACTTGATATGGCTTCTAGCTGACACGTCTTTTGTCGTTCCCACTGAGTAGCAAAAATATTTGCGAGTGTAGGTAGGTTTCTGTGTTACAAGACGTTCCAGTGTCTTGTTTGCTTGGTCGGAAAGACGTTCAGAATCTTTGACTTTGATCCAAGAGGCTCGAACTGTTTCAATATCAGTCCATGATTCCCTTTTCTGCCACTTTATTGTAATGAAAAGTAGCTGACCTGCATTGGTGCGTGTGACTACATTTCGATGAGTCGCTTTTAAATGCAGAGCATCAAGGCGATGCTGCTTTGTTGAGTATCGTAGTGGGCTGACCAGTGGAGAGAGGAAAGACCAGATTCTTTCTAACCCTTTGCCATCTGATTGACCCCAGCCTTTGTTCATGCGTGGGTTGTAACGCAGCTGACAACCCCACTCATGAACAAAGGCATGGAACGCACTGGTGCCAAACTTCAGTCCTCGCTCTGCACATTGGGCTTGAAAGATCTTATTCTACAATTCGTAACATATCAGTGGGGGTTGGTGGTATGGGAGGTATAGATAATATATACTCAGTACCCTGATAATGCTTTTCTCTAAAGTGCACCCAATATCATACAAAATACCATGCCTTTTCCTAGGTTTTCCCGGCTCAGCAGTATCTTGCAATAGTTTATCAATCATAGATAGTATATAGTATTGCCTGATTTGAAGAATAAAGTACAG
>NW_006768828.1:456692-457584 GCF_000204055.1 Melampsora larici-populina 98AG31
AAGCCACAAAGGAGGAAATCGCGAAGCGAAAAGCAAGGATACGAAAGTCGAAAAGCAAAAGACAGACGCTGAGGATCGAGCTAGGACAAGGAACAGACCATAAACTTAGACCCCAAAAATGAAAACTTCACATTAGATGATGAAAAGTGTACCTCTCTACCTCTACCTCTCAACCAATCACACAACCCACACACCATCACCGATCATCTTAGTCATTCCTCCAACTTTTGTTATAGTCTCCACCCATCCACTTGTTCAACCAACCCTACACTACACTGAACCTCTTTGATTGTCTCCACTCTTCTTCATCCTTATTTGATCGTCTTCACTCTTCTACACTACACTGAACCTCTTTGATTGTCTCCACTCCTCTTCATCCTTATTTGATCGTCTTCACTCTTCTACACTACACTGAACCTCTTTGATCGTCTCCACTCTTCTTCATCCTTCTTTGATTGTCTTCAATCTTCTTTGATATTCTTGGATTGGCTTCACCCTTCTTCAATATTCTTGTATCGGCTTCATTGTTCCCTAGTATTCTTCAATTCTCTTCGATCTTCTTCAATCTTCTTCAATATTCTTGAATCGGTTTCAATCTTCTTCAATCTTCTTCAATCTTCTTGAATCGGTTTCAATCTTCTTCAATCTTCTTCAATCTTCTTGATCCTCTTCAATATTCTTCAATCTTCTTGATTCGGTTTCAATCTTCTTGAATCAGTTTCAATCTTCTTCAATCTTCTTCGATCGACTTCAATCTTCTCCGATTGACTTCAATCTTCTTTGATCAACCTCAATCTTCTTCAATCAGCTTCTTCTTCGACTTTGGTTTCTCTCAGATGACTCATATTTCACTATCATGAGCCGACCTACTTGTCCCTTATGTCAAATACTC
>NW_006768828.1:459185-473543 GCF_000204055.1 Melampsora larici-populina 98AG31
AAGGTCCACAAGGTGGGGGCCCACGACGGCAGGGTCATGATACTAGTCCCCGTACAACCATGGCGATCCCAATCAGACTTTATCACTTGAAGGTAAAACGGTCACCAAGTTTAGTTGTATAGGTGTAAGTCGTTTCTTTTCTTTTCTAGATCATTGAAATCTAATCAAACATACTTTTGAATTGAAATAAAATGGTTATATAGTATTCTTTAGGTGGTTTGATTGGTAGATTCTTAATTGGTTTACTACACTCAAGATCGCCTTCATTCTTCACCGAGATCGAACCTATGAATTTCACAACCTTTGCATCCCCATGGATCGGAATCCCACACCACACATCGATCATCGGATCAATTGTTCATTTCTTTGGATCAAGATCATTAAGTAGAACAGGTCAACAATTATACTTAACCGATCGATTCCATAGCTATCCTAAATCGCAATCTTCAAATGATTCGAAATATCCGCTCATCGCTCTCTTGGCTCATCCTGATACTAATTTTTTTAAAGCTTTAGTCAGGTTTAAACAGATTAGGTTATATGCTAATGCGGTTAATGATCGGACTGTGCCTTTTGTGGCCGGTGCAGTTGAGGAACATGATGTGTTTCATTCAGCTCAGAAACTTGGTCAAAGGTTTTTGAAGGATCATGCCGAGTTTAAGAAATGTGAATTGGATGGACTTCAACTTTTGGCTTTGGGAGGGTTAGATATGTAAGTACCAATGTATAAACACTTCATTCGATTCAATCAGATCTCTAAAATTTTGAAATTGGTTCTCTAAATGGGTTTTCAGTCAATTAGATCCAGAATATTCACCTATCATTCAATCCTGTACTTTCAATCCAAACGCGATCCCCTCCCCAACATTTCTCTCAACACTAACGCCAACCCAAACGAAATCGATTTCACAGTACTTACCGAACCTACCCTTTTTCTTCAAACCATCCACCTACCCCTTCAAAGCACCCTACAACTACATCATCGCCATCATTTCTCCGGTCTTAGTACCTGTCTTTGTAACCTATGTTTTAGGTACATTTTTCTTTCAATCACAACAATCTAAGAAACGAATTAAGAAATATAGTGTTGGAGAATTAGGAGATGATGTGAAAAGGTTTAAGAGAGTAGGACTTTTGGATGAGATTGAACATGAGATGATTGAAGAGCTTTCGGGGTTAGGGTCGAGTTTGTTGATTGATCATACTCATCAAACCTCACTGAATGAAGAGAATTTAATCGAATTGGGGGACGAGAATCGGATGACTTCTAGTGGGGTTAGGATGACAAGACATCAAGGGTCTTTGGAAGATAAGAAAGATCTTGGTACTCGCTTGAAGATTGTCCCTGCGGTTGAAGGGAAAGGTGTGAGGTCTGAGCAGCTGGCAAAAGAAAGTGGTTTGACTGCTTTACATTTGGAAATGATTGATCATCTAAATCAGATTCCAGGTGTAGTGAAATACTTTGCATTGTTTCATGAAATTCGTCATTCACATGGTAAGTCACAAACTCTAATCTTTCAAACATTATCAACTCAATCTGATCAAACTTTTTCTTAATGATCTTTCTTTTTTTTCTTTTTTGTTTTTTTTTGTGGCGGTTGTTTGATAGGTGCTATTATTTATAGAGCCATGTTGAATGGAAGTAATGATTCAGGAGGTAGAAATGTGGTAAAACATTGGGTTGATCATTTCTTATTCTAATTTATTGTTTAGAATCACAGCAGACACTGGGTGTTTCTCTTCGAACAACTCGAACAACTCGAACAACTCTAGATTTCTTTTTTGATTGAAGTGTTATAACATGTATCAATCCTTTTTTCGTTTTTAGTTTGTTTTTTCTATAGATTTCATTGTCTTTATTTATGGTTTGTTGTTTTTGATAGAATGGGAAATGAAAAGTTATGTTTATGAAATCATCAGATCACGGTGTAATTCGAAATTGTATATTCTTGATAAAAGAGATCTGGGTTAAACTCAAGTCAAGATACTATTTATTACAAAATGGAAGTAATCAATGGAGGAGAAAAGTTGCCAAGGTATCACTTTAGAATTCTACAAAATGAGTTTAATAGATAATACACCTTACACTTGATTGTTTAAAAAGTCAAATAGAATAGATCCCAAGATGAAAAGAAAGAAATGATAATAAATTGATTAAGAAAAGAAGATGGGTTCATGATTTTTGACGTAAAGTTGAATTCGCTTTAGGTTTACGTTTCTTAAAAAGAACCTTTGTTTCTTCTTCAATCAAAGGTTTACAATCATCAAGTAAATTTAAATCAGGTTTAACCTCATCATCCTCACCATCTAACGATTTACTTTGACCGATCTCCACCGAGTTGGATAAGGTTTCTTCAGATTGAAGTCCATCTAAACGAAAAGGTAAGATCGGTTGAAGTGAATGAACTTCTTCTTCTTGTTTAAGTTGAACGTTTGTCTTTTTCTTGAGTTTGATTTCTAGGTTTTTAGTCGGATCATGGTCTACTTCTGGTTTCCTTTCACCGAATAACTTAGAAGGAGGTTCTAGATCCGAATTAAATTGGTTTGAAAGTTTAGAATGAATGGATTCATTATTAGGAAGTTTGGTGGGTGGGATAGGTCTTGTTGAACTTGCTGGGAGGGGTTTAGGAACCCGTTGAGCGATTTCCCATTTCCCAATAAACCCTTCGGTCATTCGGATTTCTTGTTCAGTGGGAGTTTCTTCATTCGTTCCTTCTTCTGTTTCATGAACTAATCCTAAACTTTTCGCATCACTATAATTCATTAAATCTTGGGCTCCTTTCCATTCTTCTGATTTACTTCCTTTCCATCTTTTCGTTTTCGAGTCTAGATCTTCTTCTTCTGCTTCTTCGTTTAATCGTTTAGAACTCGTACTAGATCGGTCTTGAGTTTCATGTGATAAGTTGGCAGCTAAATTGATCTTTTCAATCATGCGTCTTTCTTCTTCTTTTTCATGATTCGTTCTTTCTTCTTTTTTATAGATATCTCGGATATATCTCTCTAGATTTCCTTTGTGTCTTAATCCATTCTCATGTTGCGCTCTAGAAGGTTTATCATCCTATTATTTTTATTTTATTTTTTGAACGAGAAGAAAAACCATTTCAACTTTGTTAGGTTATTTTGTTATTGATGGTGATTTATGACTTACTCTTATGTAGATTTCACAGTATTTACAATAATATGATTGTTTTGATACCCAATATTCTGTCATGTTTCGAAAGATTTGATTTGATTTGATGTTAAGTAGAAAAGTTGTCGATTTCTTGATGAAGTTCTCTTTGATGAACAGCTTGAAGTTTGAACTCGTATTGGTGAACTTCGAAAACTATCTTACGAATTTCAAGTGTTTTGATTTAGGACTTTAGAGCATCCGCTCGTGCGGTAAGTCGGGTGCGGTAAGGTTAAATTTACCGCAAACGCGGGGTCTTTTCCACACCGGTGAAAAATTAGCCCCGCGGTAGTTAATTTTCGGTCATTTTGCGTTAGCGAATCGGTAAATTTACCAATTGGCTAACGCATGCGGTATCACACATCACGACTTGTTCCCGGCAACTCGACTCCAAAAACAAAACTCAACCAGACCTCCAACACCAAAGTCAACAACCAATATCTCCTTTTCACCACTCACACACGATGAATTCCAAGCCTTACAGTTGCATGAATCAACTCGAGAACGTTCGACACCGATCGATGTCTTCAATTGAAATAAGTCAATCAACCATCTTGAACTCGACTCCAAACCATTCAGATGAAAATGAAAGATGTCTAGATTCATATAGCTATGTAGAGGTCAATATTTAAGAAAATCAACATTAAAAGACCAATCATTGGAGGACTTTTAGGATCAAGTGATACAAATTAAAAATTGAAGTTTGGATTTTTATTTCCTAGTTTTAAATCTTTAAATCTTTTACAAGATCATTATGTGTATTCAGACTCATTAAAAGCTTTCTCGATGTAGTAAAGCCTTTGTTTTTTAATTGGAATTCATGTATTAAGATCTGAACAAACTCATGTTAAATTTGTAATTTTAAATTAAGATCTATCGATCGAGTAGATGAACAGGATGATATCGGGTCTTCATGTGTAGATGGAGTATTAGTATCTTAGTGCAAAGAAGAGAACAGTGCCTCTATCACATGAAAACTGGCCATGAAAGCAGGTGATGTGTACTCAAAAAATTAAAACTTTACCTTACTGCACGACCGGTGCGGAGTACATGCACTAGGGATTGGGCGGACACTGCTTGTTGGTGTCCCAAGCTGCAGTTCAAATTCAATTCAATCCAAAAATGACTGGATATCAGCCACTGTTCAAACGATATCAAAGCCAGCGATTTTTATTTTTCATTTTTTTGGAAGAAAAAAAAGCTGTGTGGCGTGACAATAAGAGCAGCATCCCTCTTGAGCCTACTCGCCTACACCAGCTTAAAAACACTCGTCCGGCCAAACAAGCAGCCTTTTCAAAAGCCTCTTTGTTTGGCTGGCTTAATTCCTGTCACAGGTATCCGCCGGGTAGCTCAGTAAAATGAATCAGGTGAATCAGTGACATCTATTTTGATATGAGTAGCCAAGTTCCGACAACTTCGATGGCGCCAGATCCGCTGGCTACAACTCGGTCGAACTTTTCGCCCAATCCCTACTATCTGTAAAGTTATAAAAGTTACAGCGCTGCTAATGCAAACGAGTGCGAAATTTGGTTGAGTTAAGTAACTTTTTACTTAATGTTGTGTTTGTTACCGCACGTGACCAAATTAACAACCGCAAACGAGTGCGGATGCTCTTAACACCTTAACCTATGGGTTTACACATAGTCTCGAGTACATACCTCATCCAAACCATACTGGTTCAAAGTCACATCCAAGCGTCAAGAAACTTTCATCCATGATGATTCCTTAGACATTGAACCCGATCAAGAGTCTTATGTGTTGTAGGACTTCAAGAAGATCCTTTGGACCTCTTGAGAGCAAATAGCCTTAGAAAATGGACCATAGGAATGTAGCCTTTCTGTCCGCATCATCTTCTTTGATCACTACGTTTTTGCATTTTTATGACTGTCCTTTCTGATGTGGGCTAAGTATACCCAGCTTTACATGGACCGTTTGTATCTCACGCTCACACCCGGCGCCTTTTTCGTGGCCAGGGCTGTGGCCAGGGCCGTGGCCCAGCCCTGCCCAGCCCTGTGTGGCCTGCCCTTGAAACAACTTTTGATCATAGCCCAACTCATCTTCAGGTGCTACTTCCTGCTTAAGGCACTCTTTGAAGGGGAATTAAGCTGAACTTCATGTACTATGAAGGTCATGAAGGGCTTGTGGTGAGGGCCACGCGTGGCCTAAGCCCTGGCCACGGCCATGTGCCCCTCCAGGGCGCCTCGTGGCTTCGGGGCCCCGGGTGTGAGCGTGATTTGTATCATCGTAGTGATCACTGATGTGAAGCCTTATACATAAAAATGAGGCTGTCGACACCTGGACGTGGCCGCGCGAGGGGCGTAGTCAAGCTTACCTCCCTGCCGTTGCGATGAGAAGGGACTTTATTGAGTTTAACATGCTCCGAATTCAATCTTCTTGTGCACACGGGGAGCACGAGGTGAGTGGAATCCTTTTTCAGTAGTCTGCAGGGTCCCTCCTGGTACCTCTTCAGACTTCCATGGCTCTAGTGAGAACAGCCACATACATGTGGTTGAAATACCCAGGTTGATGATATCAAGGCAAACAGCCGGTGGTCTTTTTGCCGTTTCTCAATTGTTCATTTCAGCGAGACTTTGAACTTTCAGTAGCTTTACGACATTTTGAGACAGATTGAAATCTTGTTCTGTCAAGTATGTCTTGGAAAGGGTCGATCCCAATCTTTCATCTTTTACTTGTCTTCTTGCTCGTCGGAAATCTCGGCTCTCATATCTTCGTACATGCCAATGCTCTAGACTGCACCTACGGTTGGGGTTCACCAACCAACAAGCTCCCATATTGTCAGTCCAACATTTTCCTTCGATTCACAGTGACTCACTTCCTTAAAGTCAATCAATGATCTTTTACTTTTCAGGATAGTGTGAACTGACCCTAGACTTTTAACTCCTTGCCGAAATATTCACGCTCCCAGTGTGTCTAGTATCACAAGACTCAGGGGTGATAACCTATCTTTGCGAATGGTGTGGAAGGAATGATAAGCTGATACCATGTGCGATAGATTTTTTCGTTTTCATTCAATGGGTAATGTAAACAGACGGCTTACCTTGGTTTTCACACAGCTGCGAGTGATTGCGTTGATGTGGCTAATACCGTGGTGAACAAGGGAAAGTTATGGACTTGCGACGATGGAATCAAGAATGCCCTCTCCCCTCGGCCAGACGGCAGACAAATCGGTTAGTCTCATCTTGCATGTTGTACCTGAGCCTCATGTACTTTGACGGCGTACATTAATTCAAGAGATCTCAAGATGTCATGAATCCTGAGAAATCAGTGGTACACCTTGAAGGTTTTGTGCAACTTGACTCAACAGATTACTGACTTATTGGAATCACTTTAATTCCTGAACTTTGAAAACAATAGTTTGCCGGCACACCGAACAGGACAAAACAATAAACCCGTACTATTGCAAGACACAGGTTGTGTTTGAACGTACGTATAGGTTCTAGCACTCGTTTGTAGTCAACCATATGATATTCACTTTAAACTTGATAATCTTTGCTATGGAATCTAGAATGCCCGCGCGAAAAGTGCAAGCCACCACATTGATACCTTGCATTCATCACCATGCGGTCGGAATTACAATGTTTTTCTCGCGCATCTATGATTTTGTTGCTTGCAAAAGGTTCTATAAACAGTTCTTGTGAGTTTTGTCTGGTTGAACTCTTTAGCCTCAGGGTTAGGGAAACCATGTCGAAACAAATTCTAGTGGTGTTTTTTGGAATATTTCGTAACCAAACAAAAAGCACAATCTGAATGGCATTTGATAACCATCAATTCCAATCACCTCTTTATACTGAATACACCCCAAAAGAGATATCAAACTCTTGAGAAAATATTGTCTAACTGTTTTTGGCCACATGAATTTTTTTAAACACTTCAAAAGAGCAAAACCTGACTTTCTTTGTCAGGTGCTGGAATACCATCCTAGGATCCTCTCAAATACTGGTGGAATTGGAATGGAAGATAAAATAATTTGAGAACTGGAACTTGCTCAACTTTTCTCCGATGGGTCACTTTAGTGGATGTTTTTATGTTCAGCTCATCTTCATGTTATCATATGTGTGAAACAAGATGGTATGTATGAACCTGATGCAAAAGTTTCTCATACAGTTGTTTGGAAAAAGCTTGTCCAAATTTTTCCGCAAGACTCAAGCAATATGGCAGTGAATCTGTGACAAGCTTTTTGAAAACAACTGTACAAACTTGGATTGAGGTGGGTAGCTCAAAGAATTATGGGCTTGTGAGATGGATTCATCCTTCAACTTGTCTTTCCCAATGCCTAAAGTTCCATGAATATGATTATATTATCCTTGAGACATCTAATAAAACAAATAGAAGAAATTAAATCAATCAATTGAGCCATGTCCAAAGCCCATATCCCTCATTAAAGCAGCTCCTTTGTGCGAGATTTTTATTAAATGGGAAATTTGTGAAAGATCATTTCCTGGAGCCCATAATGAGTATTACATTTGCCAAAAATGATAAAATTAGTTTCTCACTGACTGGAAGTTCCTAAATCTAAGAATTATCACAACACAAGGAAGAACTTTCAAAACAATCATCAGAATAGCATAATATCATTATTAATTTTCTATTTTCCAAGACTCACTTAACAGTCATCAGAGCCATGAGATTAAAAAATGAAGTGTTCTCTTGAGCCACTCAGTGGTAGATAAAGGCGCTTTGAACTGTAGCTCTGAACAATATAAGATCCTTCTCTTTTCAAAGTAAGTTTTTATTTTTAGTTTTGTTTTGTGATCATACCTCTCTAGTTTCTTTTTCCAGTTTACACTTGCAAGTATCTTGGCATTATTGGCCCTGTCTTTTCCTAGCTTCAATGAGTCTCCTATCTCCATAATCAGTTGATGATCAATACCTTCATCAATCCACATCAAATAGTCTCCAAAATGCCACCAAGTGTGCATGTTGTTTCCAACATCATATGAAGATAGGGTATAGATATGGCTTGAGTCCAGGGTTTCAAAGGCCAATATGACAACTTGGAATCTCTCTTGATATAATTTCCAAAGTTCAGGTTGACTTTCTAGCCAAGCTCTTTCATGAGAATCATGCCAAGGCAACACATTGTTTTGAAGTACAAATTTCTCATACAAAATTTCCATCTTCCTTGGGACTTCCTTTGTGTTTTCAAGTGAGGTCCGACCAATATTGAGCTCTCCAAACTCTAATATATCTCCAATAGTCAATAATCTAACCAAGTCTATACCCTGTTTTCTTCCTTCTTGCAATCTTTCTTCATTCCACCACTTAGACAAATCCTTGCGCTTCAACAGGTAGGATATAATTCCCTTCCGTATTTCAAATTCTGAATTCATGATAGCCTCAATGGCCTTGACATCACTTGGCTCTTCATACATAACCTCAATCTTTACACTCATATTTTCCAATTCCATCTTGCTTAGATTTGTGAAATTTGCCCAAGGTATATCAGCTTGAAATGATAATAAGTGTATCTTTATTCTCTGTGGTATCAATCCTCCCTGGTCATTCGTCATCTCTAAAATCTTCAATTGATTGATCTGGCAATACATGGCAGCTGATCTCCTTCCAAATTCAGCATCACTCAAACTTGAGTTATCTTTCATGAAATCCAAGATTTCTTCATTCATTGGTGAAGGCTTGATGTGTTGATATTCCTCCTCAGTCACCTCAATTAGTAAAAACTTCTTTTTGTTCCTCAATCTTAGAATGCTTGAGTAATATTGTGCAGCCTCCTTGTTGCTTTCACTGATTTGCTTCTTGAGTCTTTCTCCAGCAATGAAATTGGATTGTGATGCAGCACTATTTTGATGTGTTGATGACCAAGCTATTTTCTTCAAATCAGACTTTGAATTTGAATTTGAAGATAAATCATGGTACTTGTCCTGGACAACATCTTCCATTCTTTCACTTCCAGAGCTACCACCCAAATCTTCCGGAGGTTTTATTGCTACTCCACCCACTGGAGTTTCTTTAGATCCTTTGGTGACTTCAAAGACTTTACCCTGCAGAACTTCATCATCATAAACCTCTTTTACATTTTCTCCACTGCTTCTTTGATCCCAAATTTTTTTTGCTCTTCTCAATATGGGATCTGGTGTTTTTTTCATACAACCCCAAAGTGAATATACCCGTTCCTGGATTGGTGGTATCTGTGGAAAGTAAATTGAGTGTTTTAGGTCTGATACTTTAGCTGATACTTTTTTCAACATTCCAGGATTTGAGTCAACACTATTCATGGAAGTCTGGGTCTGGGTATTGATACCAGGTGTGTTGATGACTGTGGCCTTTGAACTCAGTTTATCCTTTGAAGCCCATGTTGAAATCCTTCTCAAGACAAGTTCTGGATTGATTTTCATCCAAATCCAAAGTGCAGATAATCTTTGTTTTTTTGATGGGATGTTTTCAATATAGCTTACTAGTTTGAGGTCTGGAAAGATGGAGGACTTGTTCAACAGCCCATAGTTTGATCTAGCCAAAACTTCAGGAGGTGCAATTCCTGTATCTTCATCTGATATGGTACTGCTTGAAGCCTTTAAATCTGCTTTGATGTATGGGGCTCTTTTAGAACCACTCAACCTTTCTTTTTTTTCTTTTGGATGACTTGACACTACTAGGAACTATGAATTTATCTGTGGTCTCCTTGAGATTGTCACTTTCAAGTATCTCAAAGGTGGCCTCTCCAGGTACCTGTTGGTTGAAGTTTAGTTTTTCTGGTGATAAATTCCTAAAGGCAAGGGGTAGAATCTGTTAAGTTGACTCATAGCAACTTCTCACGCAAAAAAGGATTTCCTGAGTTTTGGGCTTACTTGTGATCATGATCCTTTTGTATATCATTTGCTTTTGTGTTTAATTTCACCTTGATTTTCCATCCCTCAGGAGTTTGTTCTGGGCTTTTCAAAGACAGCTTCTTCCCAACTTTTTGAAAATCATCATACTTCCCAATATTTTCACTTGTGTTCCCTTCTTGTAATATCTTCTTAAGAAGTGGTGTTCCTGCTGATTCAGCTCTGTAGATGAAAATAAACTAATCAGATCCCTCCTTCTGAAACAGATCCTGTAAAAACTTACAACCTTTTTACTTCCTTTTGTGCAATCATATCTATAGGACCTTTGTCACAAGGTAGATTGGCACTCTGGTTATCTGTGATCCTTTCAAAACCTGCACCTGGGACCTCAGGGCTCTCTTTCAAACTTGAATTGATCTCTTTCAATGTAGAAAATGTATCTGTAGGCTTTGTTGCATCTGTTGTTGGATGTTTTACAATCTCTTTTTTGACATATTGGTATACATTTTTAGTCTTTTGAAGGGTGCTTGGTTGAGCTTTTCCTTTCCTTCTGTATGCCTTTTGAGTGACTAATTGTGGCAGTGTAATAGATTTCTTGGTCGCACCTGTTGGTGGGCTGTCTGAAGGTTGCTTTGCAGTCTGAATAAAAGTGGTGTCAGACACCAGGTCTTTCTTAAGGGATTCAAGGTTATATAAATCCTTTCTTGTATGAAAAGTCAGGTAACCTGCTGCATCTTTCAGTTTACTGATCCAGAGATCCATGTCAAGAGTTTCTTGACTGATGCGTAATTTGTGTTTGTCCATGGATACTGAATCCTTGCCACTTTGCATCAATCTAGTTATCTCTTCATTGTCTTCTGGTCCAGCTGGCCAGAGTTGCATAATCTTATGGTTTGGATGGGTTGTGTGATGTTCATTTGATAGACACCCAGAAGTGTGTGGTAAATCTTCTTGTGGTTGTTGGCTCACCCAATTTTCTCCAATCAAACCTTTGTCAGTTTGACCAATACTTGTGTTTGGTACAATTCCCTGACTATCATCAATACACTTTGCTACACCACCAGCATTCATGGAAGAAGCTATCAGGTTATTTACATGCCGGCTGGAGTTTGGCCCTGTGGAGTAGTTAGTTCTTTGGATCCTTCTTTGTTTGAATTGAGAGCTGTGTGTATAAAGGATGTTGCTCAGTTTTCTCACAGATGAAACATAGATTGAGGAACCCTCACAAGTCATTCTCCTCAACATTGTTTCGAGTTCTTCCAGAAAGTTTTTTTAAGTCAAATACAGAGGTCTTCCCAATCTCTGATACATTTTTATCTACATGAGGAGGACTAAATCCATTTTCTATTACTGCTTTCTCTTTAGTCTGAATTGTTCTTGTGGGATTCTTCTCTTTGATAGTTTTGCTATTCAAGGGTGAAAATTTGGCCTGAGACCCTATGCCAATTTGCTGAAATTGTGTATCCAGTTGGGTGACTTGAAACCCAGGAGAGTGAGAATATTCTGGCTGGGTATGTGGGGAAGATGAAGTGTTCACCTCGCTAGGAGAAAAGGCAAAGCCACTATTGGGATTTTGACAATGCATCCTTGTGCTATCTTCTGGATATGAGTTGCTAAGTTCTACCTGGCAACTTTCACAAGGCTTTTCATTTTGAAGTATTTCATGATGAGCAAAGAATCATATCAGCTAGAAAAAATTGCTTACCCTATTATTCTGGTCCCAATAGTAGGAAGGTGTGGGCGTGTTATATGATGGATATGCCGGAGCAATCATTGGAGACTGGAAATCAGACAAAAGGTGCATGGAATACGGTGATGAAATTGATACAGCAGGATAATAAGGGACATATGTGATACCAGAGAGAGGATCCACTAAGGGAGGAGGCATATGGTATCCATATTGAATTGAGCAATGCTGTATTGGATGGTCAGAATACAGATATGGTTCAAGATGCTGTTGGCCCATGTCATTAAATTCTCCAAAAGATCTGGAATGGCAATTCAGTGGGGGACTTGAATAGATGGATGCAGGAGAAGCTTCATGATATTCTTCCCCATGACTACATATTGGGTGAGAGTCTTGTGGTCCATTCAAGTGTGTTTGTAATGTGCTTTGTTGGTTTACTGTAGAGTGGATTTTGTGTCCTTGATTGTTTACTTGCCAATTGCCAGTCTACTGGAGCAAAAAATAGACATCAGAAATCATGCATCCAACACCAGAAGACTCGTACAGAGATGCGGCTTGAAGTGATGAATAGTACGTGCCATTTCAGACTGATGGTATATGCCCTGTCCCATATTATGCGCAAGTAATTGGGGTTTTCCTGCTTCAACAGGGTCTGACAATGTATTGTGAGCTGTCCTTTCAGCCTGTCCAGCGCAGGGCTCAGGTGCGTTGTTGATAAGGACGCTTCGCTGAGCGGACCGGATAGACGACGACATCGCTTCCTCTGTTGGAATTGAGTCTCGAGCGGTCTCAGAGGCGAAATGCTCGGTTGTAGACCTAAATGCAGGTTTGTATAAATTCACCGAAACACATCTGTGCTGTGATAACGTCACAAGGATTATAGTCCAATATACCAGAATCATTACTGATGTGAGGATTCTTGATGATGCAGGAAGCGCAGAATTTTTGTATCGTTTAGAAGGAGGTTCTCTTAGCGCTCGCAAATCGATAAGAAGTTGACCAAAGCTGGGCTCTTGAACTTCAACTGTCTACTTGCACTACTGACTTGAGATAAGTTATCATCGCTTATCATAGCACGCGGGGCGCTTGGAGTAGAAACTCGAAGCCTGTTTCTGAAGCGTTTGGGAAGCTGAGTCGTATATCAGAGGAGTTTCAACTTTCGTGTTATTGATATGACTCGCAAGCCTTGGTGATACATGGCGGAGAAATCTGAAGGACTTGAAAAATGCTCCGAACGATAACCTTCTCAGATGAGCTAATTTTAAATTGACTGCTATGCCAGACATACCCTCAGCAACATTTTATAATACGGTGTAAACTAGATGCGGTGTAAAAATCCAAATTTCCCCACCTAAAGTCGAATTTTACACCGGACTAACATTTCGTAAGTCCGTGCAAAGAACAAAGGTGTTAAAACACCGGTGTAAAAGTGATGCATCCGGTCGCGGTGTTCAATTTTCCACCGCTTTATTTGACACCGAATCATCCGGTGTAAAAGATGTAGTGTAAAAATGTATAAGTAATGTCAAAAGTTACATTTTTACACCGAAAAGCTTTACACCGAATGATTTGGTGGAAATAGCCCGGTGCCAAACTCGAAAAAAAGTCGTGCAAAGTGGAATTTTGCACCACTTTTCACGAGTTTTTACACCGTTTCGTATTTGAGCGCCCAATGACCATGTTTTTGATTACAATCAAGATAACAATGAAGCAAAATAAGGAAATAAAAAGATGAAACCATGACATATAAACCCAACTACCACAACCCCCCCCAAAAAGAAAGGAAAACAAACAGCTTCTCCCTCAACGTTTGGCCGCACGCTTTCTTACTGGTTTGTCAGACGGAATCGATTGACTGAACTCATCCCCAGTGTGCCTCTTCGAGCGTCTGGTTTTCGGCACTGATTGGATGGAGGACAATGCCAGTTAACCAAAAGAAATGATGAATCTTTAGCAATAATATTGAGAATCTTACGTCGGTTTATGTCTTCTACTGTAGCCTCCTTTGGTGTATCTTGCTCTCCTTGGTCCGGTAAAGCCAATTTGACCTTGATCTTAAGAGGTTGAGGTTGAGGATTGATGATTATTGACGAACAATCACCCTTTTTGTCATCTGCATGAGGTATGTTAAGAGGTCTGTTCAACTCTAGATTTTCTGCAAGTTCGGGTAGTTCATGATGTTCAAAACTGTCATCAATGCTTTCGGCGTGTTCTTCATCGTCAGAAGCTGGCAGGCCTCCTCCTACCGGAAATTTCTCTGAAGGCATTGAAAAAGGGATTGTTGTGATGTGATCTGGATGCTTCTTCATCATACTCCTGAGTGAATTGGCGATATGCGTGGCTTCATGCTTGAAGGGCATTCGTGAATAGCACACCCAGCTTGTGTGAGCGTGACACCCACCAATGCTGGTCACATCTCGGTCCCCAAGCTGAGAGATACCCCCGTTTTGCATTTCATCATAATGCCAAACACCCAAGATGCCCTCGACTGAGCGCACTACCTTGCACCAGTAATGGTGACTACTCCAGAATCCACGAGTCATCATGAAATATTCGATTGGGCCAATGGAAATGCGTGCTGGGAAATTAGTGCCCTGGAAATCCGCGCGGTCTGGTCCTTCCAAGGCGAGCACATTTTCAAGAAGAAAATAAAGGTGTAAAGGTGCATCACTGGCGTCTATAAGTTGAATCGTGAGGGT
>NW_006768828.1:474348-483715 GCF_000204055.1 Melampsora larici-populina 98AG31
TCTTATAAGAAAGCCCGCTTCGGTCATCGTGTGAGGTTGTATCTGAAGACAACTTCTTTTGGAAATTGTGGTTTCTACATGGTCGTGTTCACAACGGCGAGTCCTGACCATTGGTATATCGAATAAAGGCGCTAGGGAGTTTGAGCCAGGTCGCAAGAGTGCTTGCATGAAAGAGCAAGCAGAAGCAAATTGATCCGGGACAAATCCAAGTGGTTCCAGAATCTTGTGCAAATTTTTCTGGTGTTTTGATAGGATCTGTAAGACATTTTTCTCCATATGTTGAAAGATGGATCGCTTTGTGAGATGATCATAGAGAACATGTGTCAATTCGGTCCCGTTAACCGTAGCATAAAAACTCCAGCATGGCCCAAAGAGTGCGTATATAGACTCGAGCGTCGCGCTTTGCCAACATCTGTTGGTAGTACCTTTGCGCACACCTTTGGTGTACGACTGATATGTGGTCAAGCTTGCACGGTCGATGTTTTGTGAACCTTTTGGGCGACCCGGCCCTTTGCGTTTGGACTTTTTGGATTTGCCAAGGAGTTCATCGGTCGTGTCGGGAGGACGGCCGTCGTTCCGCACATGTCGACGCTTGGTGGGCTTTGGCATTCCCAGGCTCGTGACCAATCCCTCCCAGTTCTTATGTGAAGAACCATACGAGAAAGAAACACCTTTATGCGAATTTTGGTGATCTCGTTCTAAGCTTTGCACAAAAGCTAAAAGTTGCACCATTCCGCCAATAACAGTGCATTTGCCTTTGCTGTAACATAACATTTTATCAGCCGGGTAGAACCAAAAACAAGAAGGGATGAAAAATAATGAAACAACATACCAAAGTAAATAATAGACTCTGTGCATAGACTCTTGGGCATTGGTGGTTGATGGTAAATTTGAACGGCGTTTTCCTGAAGGCAGTCTTGATTCTTCTTCGTCACTTTCCTCATCAAACAAAGGTGGATCATCCAAAGGCAGCCGTTTCCTACCAGGAAATAACATTGCTTGAATGTCAGACATGCACCACCAATCCAGCCAGTTTTTTGCTCGAGGGAACGCTTTGTATAATTCCGCAAACTTGTCTGCAAGGGTGTGGTTGGGAGTGTCGGGTTCCAGTAACGCCATGCATTTAGATACCCAGGTTGCCTAAAGACCACGTGATGGTCAACCTTTTGCGGAATGTGTAGCAAGGTCAAAAAGGTAGGAATGGTGAAAGAACTGACCTCTTGTCCAAACTTGACAATTGATCGATTATTTCTCAATCTAGTAATGGCCTGTGAAAAATGTTGCTCACAGCCATGCAATTTCGATAGAGCTTTTTCTCTAGTCACATTAAACACCTCCATGTAAGCGTCAATGAATCCTGTTTTCTGAGCTAGGGAGAAATCGACAATTTGATCCAGTAGTAACCTCTTCTGTTTGTCCGACTTTGAGGTTTGGTCAATATGGAGAAATAGAGTCTTGAAGTGAGATTTGTAGTGTTCCTTAGTGAGTCCACTCATCCATGAAAGAAGAACCGGAAACCAACGTTCGATCTTCTCCAGATACATCAAGGTAGATAAAAGGTACCCATTATTGAAAAATCGGTACGTGACATCAGATACCAGCCCCCCTTCATATGATACACCATCCTCTTCAAGCACGAGAATTTCAGCCATCCATTTATTTTGGAAAGATATATGTATATCTTGGAAATCGAGAGAGGTCGAAATGAACCGCATTCCTTGACTTGCAATTATGAAATGGTACGGTGTCAGCAAAATCATGACAGATAAAACCAAAGAAAGTGCACACAAACCTTGCCCAGTGGACCAATTGAAGCAGCCATTTGTCTCCGTTGTCCCTTTCCTGACTATCTGTCATGAAACCTTCATCACACAAAAATCTTCGTCGCAAGTAACCTAGACGGTCCTTGTGTCCAAAGGAAGAATGGATGTCGGTCACCGTACGGATAGGTCCTGTACCGACATGCGCTCGTCCAACCTGTTGGTGCAAGATAATGAATTTTCGAAATTATCCTAGGCAGAAAACGACAAAAGGACGCTTACCTTCAAAGCCGTTGGTCCAGTCGTGGGGTCATTGATCACGACCTGTTTCAGCTTTTCTTTGTCGGCTGGAGGAGCCTTCTTGGCCTCGGGCCAAGCATGACTGTGGGTGCCTTGATGTCGTAGTAGACGCCATGGACTTGAGCTGCCGACCTCAATGTCAATCCGGCATCGAGTGTTGCATGGGATGTGATTCTGAAATCCTTTACAGCCAGGTACCTCGCAGTGTTTCCCTCTGAGACAATGAAGAGGTGATCGAAAGCAGGTTAGCAAGGTTTTGAAGACAACTACTGAAAGGACGGGAACTATTTGAGCAAATATGATCTTTTAAATCAAGTACTCACTCATTTAAAAGATTTTCAAGCTTCTTGTGGCCAGTTGGTGGCGAACCAGCGAATTTGCAAATGTCAATTGAACAGCACATCGAGCCCAGACAGTTGTACGTTTGGATTTTCCAGCGTGAGTGAGTGTTGTAGGTTTTCATCTTGTGAGTCCATCCAATGAAGCCGAAGTTCTTCACGTCCTCGCCGGGTTCCAACACAAAAACCGTGTTGCCATTGGGATAGACTGGGTAGTTTTCGTCATCAAGTTCGCACCCGTAGTCGATAAATGTCGTAAAGAGGGTTTTGTCATTGGGAAGCTGAAATTGTTTCTCCTTTTGACTCGGAGCTGTTTCTTCATCTGACTGTTGTTTTGTAGGCCTTTTGGTCTTGGATCTCTTTTTTTTTGTCGCGCTGTGTCGCTCGCATCATCGGGGTCTCTGTGATGTTTGCGCTTGTGCTTTTTCTTTTTGGAGTGCGACTTTTTGTGGTCTGAAGGTGGTAAGTCGTAGTCAAACCGATCTGAAAGGTCTTCTTGGTAAGATAATTTCCGCTGATTTGCCTTCTTCCTAGGTTTAAGTTCTGTGGCGTCAAAATCGGAGGGTGGTGGATCTGAGCCTGAGTCGGTCATAGTAGCGTGATCTGAGCTCAGTGGTGTGTGATTTGTAGCCGGTAAGTTCAATGTACAATAGTCTGGAGTCGACTGGATTGTGTCTTCTTTCTGGTCAAAAGGTAATATTCGTTGAGGATCGGTTGAGTCCGAGATGAGAGATTCTCTCTCTGGATTCAGTCCAGTAGTGCGTGACGTGTCTTGACCCATGATCAGGGCCTCTCAAGTGAAAAACTGAGAGAAGGGTTCAGCCTCAGTGGCAAAGTTGCGAAAGGGGAAGGGTTCAGTGGCAACGAAGTTGCGAGTGCATTCCCAAATCAAGACCGTACGAATCTTTTGGTCAAGGGTGCCTTTGTGCTCGTTTGCGCAACAAGGTTGGACCCTATTGCCGTAGTTCAACTCTTCCGATATGTGGGAAATATAGTTGTAATTGATATTATTGGTCAATATATATGACACGGAAAGGTTAGCTGTTTGGCTTCAATGATCAGGTATCTGCTTCTGATATTGAAGCCAAACAGCATATTACATCATCCATCAGGTAGTGGTGACATCTGATGAGGAGAAGATTGCTGGGGGGATAGTCGGTGTAAAGGCATGGTGTAAAATTGTAACTTTGTAGGATATTCGGAAGTTTACACTCTTACCTTTCACACCGTATCATCCGGTGTAACACATTTCGGTGTCAAATTTGATAAACCAACCCGAACCGAGAAATTTCCACCCGGTTTTTTAACACCGGATCGTCCGGTGTAAAACATACGGTGTAGAATTCAATTTCACGGCCAGATGCATCACTTTTACACCAATTTTTTTACACCGTCCGTTTTTGCACGGACTTGAAAATAACAAATCCGGTGTAAAATTACACATTAGTTGGGGAATTGTGGAATTTTACACCGAGTCCACTTTACACCTCATTTCATGGTGTAAAGTGGACGGTGCAAAATTCTTCCACCCCATTTTAAATTGACTGCTATGCCAGACATACCCTCAGCAACATTTTGTTTTCACGTTGGTAGTGATGCGGGTGATGCCGCAACGCCAAAAGCAAAACACCATACTGACAATTTACGCAAACAACTGATGTCACATTTGAAAACGAACACTGATCATCCTTCATGATGGGTGACACTGATGCAGCGGTGTAATTCCCTTTGAAAACCCGTTTGGTTTTTCGGTTTGGGGGTCACCAGAATGCTCTTATGTTGTAGAGTGACCATTGTGAGAGGGACTGATTTCACAATCAGAGTTTCTCAGCTTGGGCTGGTCCCTTGGAAGGTAAAGGCAGTTTTCCTTTGATCTTACTGGGGTTACTTTGTGTTGTGGTATGATAACGCATGTAGTTTTTGATCTCGTAATGGATTTGGTCCCGATAGCTGTTTTGGGTGTGTCACTTATCAACATATGCATTTCTCTTTGTCTCTTTATTCTCCTCGCATGTTTTTCACGTCTCTAAGATATCGAATATCTAGATATCTTTATCAGTCTTGAACCTACTCCGATATCAAGGGTTCCGGCTCTCTAATCAGAAGCATATACATACCTACACCAACACACAGATGGAAGTGGTCCATTTTGAAGTGGAGCTTAGTAGGCGACTCAAATGTGATTTACACGTGACTCAGCTTGAGCCAGGCTCACTCAGTTGTGTTAAACATATGGAAACATTGTATAGCCTCAAGGGTGCTGAACAACGTAATTGTTACCGCCAGCTCTTCTAGTTCCATCCCCTTCAGATATAACTCCTTTACCATCTGTGTTGTATACGGAAAGCGAGATGCGCGATCTATCAAGTCCAATAATTTGCCAAATCCAGTCAATGTGAAGCTGAACTGTGACTCGATTGACACATCAATCTTTATCTCCACATCAGCCCCCAGAAGAATGACTCCCGATGGTAAGGCACTTGTTTCTCAATGTGCCTTATCCTCACATATTTAGCGTGAGGGCCCAAGAAAGATAACAATGAAGTATGACCACAAATCACTTGATTGGCGAGGCTTATGTTGTGTCAAAGTGTAGTTCAACACATTTGATGAGTGTATTAATGTTCTGAATAGGCAACTTACGCATAATTGAACTACGTCGATTGAGAGTACATTCCTATATGTCATAAAAGAAAACAAACAAAGAAGCAACGAAAAAAACAATATGTGTAACAGTAGACTAATTGATGAAAAAGTAAAAAAAGATCTGAAGTGAGTGATAGAGGTGCTCAAGTAGAATGATGATCAAGTTGAGATAATAAACTAAAAATGAAATGAAGATGAGAAGACAAGTGAGAAGAGTATTGAGGATGAGGCCAAAGTATTGACTGAAATGAAAAGGACTTATCAAAAAGGCAAACATCAAGAACAATTATGGCGTTCAAACATGTGCAAGAAATTTGCAAAACCGATGTGCAAGATCCGTGCAAGATCCGTGCAAGATCCGTGCAAGATCCGTGCAAGATCCGTGCAAGATCCGTGCAAGATCCGTGCAAGAAATCTTGCACGGATCTTGCTTAATTAATTCTTTCACAGCCCCTGCTGTATGTATTTACCCTTTCTCATCAAGGGCAAACTGAGTCCTCGAAGCGGGGAAGCCTAGGTTCACACATAACTTTCTTAAGTCTGCAAGTTTTGTGCAAGTTCTATGCAAGATGTTTGAAAGAACTTGCACAGAACTTTCTCGCAACTTGCAAATTTCTGGCGCATGTTTGAATGCCATAAATAGGGTATTTGTTGTCCGAGAACACAAGTGAATCTTTTGATGCACATGTTGCAGACCATTAACTTGACAATAAGATTTTCGTCAATCAATTACACATGGAAAGATTTCTTTGAGAGAAATTCTAAATCAAACTAAACGTACACGCAGAAAAGCAATAGAGGACTTTTCATGGATGCGAAGGGCTATTCGCCCACTGAAAACCATTAACTCAGACGGGTATAAATCTGGGCCCCAAAGTAGGCCATAGGGTTGATCCATCATTGACACTTCAATCCACTTTCACTTTGCTCCATCACAAGTCTGAAGTTCCTTGTTAACCGCTCAACAGCGACCCTTGCAAGCGGTGAAACTTATTCCTCATCATATCTATCAAATCTGCTCTCTCGAACCACAAGACAGGTATGTGTAGTCCTTTTGGTTGTCCCAGGTTTTCACCATCTTTGGATCTGAAAAGATTTATTCTTTCTCGAAAGCAAGAAATTTGTTTTGATCTTGAATCAGTTTTTGAATCCTTTGGGGTGCTGCATGAAAATTAGCTGTTTTCTTCGAGAATGACACTCTATGAATTTGATCAAGAGCGAAGTGATTCTAATGCGTGTTCATTAACACAGCATATGTCTTGCACCGGGTCATGAACCCTATGTCAAGACTTTGCGGCAATGAACCATGGCTTCGCCTATGGGACTTATTAAAGCAGAAGATTTTGTAGGCGGCAAACCCGGTAAAGCTCAAGAACGATACACTTGCTACCTTTGTCGAAGCAATGCTAGGTGTGATATATGTACATTGATTCTCAATGTTGAGCGGATGGGCTTACTAAATCACATCTTCACCACGTACTTCAAGTCCTTGGAATGCTTGAGGAAGAAATTTCAAACTGTCAAGAAGAAGTCTTGCTGATGATACTATTCAAATCGCTTATAGCCAAAATGTTTTGTGGTGCATCACATCATTTCGAGTTTTATCATTACTTTTTCACGGTTTCAATCTCTTCCTTGAACAGTCCCAGGAGGATGTGGTGGAAACAAGATTTAGCAAGCCGGTCAGCTCGACATTGAAACTTGATGTACTTACATATAAGATTCAGGCTTCGATCAACTCAACGGGTGATATTTTTTCGACGATTTGAATGAACTTTGGCATCAATTTTGGCATGTTCATCATATCTAAGAAAAGAAATCATTTTTTTTGAATTAGGCACACCGTGATTAGGCAGGCTTGTTCTAATTGGTTTCAAGCAAGCAACAAAAAAAGTACCTGAGATTCTAAAATGTTTAACCTTGGAGTCAACAAATACCAACTCAGTTTGTTAATGCCTCTTGTGCTCTTGCTATCTATATCTTTTGTCATCTTGCTATTGAAGAAAAACACTGGCTCATAAAAAATAAAAAGCTCCTAAAAAGAGATTGAATAAACTGATCTAGTGGCATATGTTAGCCTTTGAAAGAAAACATGTTGTAATATTTGTGCATTTGATTCTTTGAAACAATCTCTCTGCCTTTCTATATATCATCATGTATTTCTGGAGAACACATTGAGTGAAAAAACAGACGATCATAATGATGAAATTGACTCCAATTGGCTTGACATAACTTTATTTTCTTTTGTATCAGTTTGCTTATCCATTTGTGTTGGTATAAGGTAAGTCTCCCTTGTACACGTAGTCACGGAAAAGCTATGGTTTTTTGATTTTTTTTTTAAAAAAAAGTTGATCTGTTTTTACAAATTGTGCCACAACTTTTTATTACACATACAATATTACCTGTTGGAGATAATGAGAACTAAAGATCAGCATCTTGTCTATCAGATTATGTATGGACAAAGGTTTTGAGTGCAAAGAAAAAGTATTTTACCTGGCTAATTACCAAGGGGTGGATCCACCCTTGGCTGTGATGACAGCTTGAATCCGCTCAGGCATTGAGGCGGCTAGATGTTCTAGTTTTTCAGTAGGCACACTCTCCCATGCCTCTAACACATTGGCCTTCATAGAATCTAAATTCTTGATCGGATGCTTGGTTGAAATCTTGGATTTCATGATGGACCAAAGATTTTCAATTGGGTTTAAATCTGGTGACTGTGCTGGCCACTTTAACTTCACAATCCCCTCTTTCTCACGCCACTTTGAACTGAGTTGAGAGCGATGGACTGGGGCTCCATCCTCCATCAAGATTAAATGATTGTTATTGGAGTAGTCGTGTAGAAAAGGGCTGAGTGATTTTTCATAGACTTGCTCAATAAAGTTTTCTGAATTTTGACGACCAGGCTCCATTATGACGAGCTTGAGCTTGTGTCCAGGAATGAATCCACCCCAGACCATCACTGAACTACGGCCTGATTTGAAAGAAGGCGCCAAACAGGATGCATCATACTTTTCAGCCACTTTTTGCCACACCCGAACTTTTCGATATGGCTTTCCAATCTCAAAGGTGGATTCATCAGTCCAAATGACTCGCTTCCAATCATCCACCGTCCACGCCGCATAATGTTTTGCAAACTCCAGACGTGCTGCTTTATGTTTAGCACTCAAATAGGGCTTGACTATTGCTACTCTTGAGTTGTAACCGAGGGATTTCAGAGCAAGTCAAATTGTAGTAGCACTCGCTTTTGTTGCAGATCCTTGGACTATCTCACGCATTGGAGCCCGTTGAGACTTTTTGACATCACACTCAAGATGTCAGAGATCACGATCGTTCAATAGAGATGGTTGGCCGGATGGTTTTTTGTGAAACGAGTTCAGGCGGACTGAATGTCTACGCCAAAGATGGGATGTACCTGGACAGAACAGGTAGTTTGAGTTCTATGTGAACTCGTAAGGTAGGAAAGAAGGGCGGAAGGTTCGACGCCTCACCTGGACAGAACAGGTAGTTTGAGTTCTATGTGAACTCGTAAGGTAGGAAAGAAGGGCGGAAGGTTCGACGCCTCACCTGCGAATAGCAGGATGAAAAGAAAGTGGTAGGAAGATCTCGAGCTTCAGTTTCCACACGGTTGTAATTCATTCACACACATCAAGCAAAAATAAAGAAAGAAAAAGACTAGTTTAAGATAGACAAGAGAAATGAGTAATCACCTGGACAGAACAGGTAGTTTGAGTTCTATGTGAACTCGTAAGGTAGGAAAGAAGGGCGGAAGGTTCGACGCCTCACCTGCGAATAGCAGGATGAAAAGAAAGTGGTAGGAAGACTATTGTAGAGAATGAGTAACGCGCCAGAGTAAGACACACACATTAGTAGTAAGAGAAAAAGACTTACTCTCGAGCTTCAGTTTCCACACGGTGAGGGAGGAAACCAGAGCTCGAGAGAGACAGGGTATAAGAGGGAAAACCTGGCTACAAAAGTTTTTAACAACTAATCCCAAAGAGGAATACAAAACACGCACACAAAACAGTGTAATATAAAAAGCTACGAATTAGGAAATGTTTTAAACGTGACTCTGAATGTGAATTAGAAGAACTGCCTTCTTTGGGATTTCTAATTGTACTCGACCAGCTACCAAATCCTGATACCATACCACTACTTTGTAATGAAATACCTTGAATCCTACACTACCTCCTTAACCTTCTAATCCAGATAACTACGTGATGTACTTGACCAATAATGCATCTTTTACCACAACACACCCCCTCAAGTTCATCACGAAATATTTCTTATACCCAAAAGCTTCCTTAATTTGACAAATTGAGCTGA
>NW_006768828.1:485825-513954 GCF_000204055.1 Melampsora larici-populina 98AG31
AAAAAAACGTTAAGCTCAGTAAAGTAAGAGACAGTGACGGATGCTGATGCTGAGATAGCGAGCGCCGATATCAATTGGGATCTGGATTGTGGGCACATGCCCGGGCACGTGCCCGGCTTTCTACTTTGTATCCCCTATTTTTTAGGTTAGGATCATATACAGACTTTTATTTTTAATCAAGTATGCTTGCAAAACATTAAGTTTTTGTCAACAAACCAAATATGGTTTTGACCTAAATACAGTTTTTGGCTTTGGTATTGTATTTGCTAAGCCCCTCTGTAAGGGCACAGCTGCGGCCACACAGAGGGGGATTTGTTAAGCTGAGATATTATACATGTCAACCCATCTTTCAAGTCTTCCTGCAGGGATTCCTTGCAACCAAACCACAAGAGTGATTCCAAAAGAACCAGCATGAGTAGGGTAAGTGAGCCCACAAGACATTTCTTTGTTCCAAAGACAATTTATCTGTATGGTAAGAAGTCATGACTGTAAGGCCCTGTTTGTTATGGCTTATGTACAAAAACTGGAAGAAATGTATTATTTTTTGAAAATAATCTATTTTACACTTTTTAAAAGAAACTCGTTTGTTATTGCTTTTGCCCTCCTTTGCCCCTCTTTTCAAAAGCCATTTTTCAGTCAATAATCTATTGTTTTTGATCATTTTGAAAGCTGCTCTAGACCAGCTTTTATAAACCCAGAGGAAGCCTCAAAACTCAGGGCTCTGTCCCATCAAGATTCAAGACCACTTCAGATCAAAGATTTGCCGACTACAAACAATTGTTTGTCCATCACACGCGCAACTTCAAACATTCATGATTATCAACTTTATTCCGATTTGTATACATAACTTCAATTGTTGTAACTCAACTTTGATCTTTGTAATGACTGTGATCCTTACGAGTTCAACCCTTGTTTTGTGATAACTTGACCTTCATAATCATCAATTTGACTTTGGTATTTTGATCACTTATAATGGTGATAAATAAAAACAACATCACTTTTTTCTTGGTGAACATATAGACTGAGGGGTTCAGACTTGGACCAAGTGATTTCCTTATTGATCAGCTCCATCAACCCATCAAAGTGATGATTTGAATTGGTAGCCAAGTTGAGTTGATCTCTAAGTGTCCAAAATTGAATCAACCAATCAAAAATCAAGAGGACAATAGATTTTGATTGATATGTAGTCAAGTTTGGTGAAATACTGAACAAGACCAAACACCATCAATTGATTTTGGCTATGAAAATTGGCTTCATAAAATAATAGATTATGCATTGCATAATCTATTAATTTCTAATGTATTTATAAAAGCTGAAAGCTATACCAAATGGGGCCTAAGTTGAAAACCTTCTCATCCAAAAGTTTCTTGCTCACACACCAAATTTCATGGATAACCCATATCAACGCTGGATCACTACACTACTCAACGCTATCTAGACCAATCTGGATAGCATAGTTGGGCAAGCTAACAGAATAACGCAATAGTGTTTTTCTGGCGACTGTAAGCTAACACTTGTTTGTTAGCATACCTTAAACAAGCTAACAATTTTTTTAAAACATAATAACATAGTCGTATTGCGTTAACAAAACACGCTAACAGCTAAAATAACGTCAAGAAGGGAATGTGAAAGCAACTTACGATTTCTGCTATAGATCCACAATAACCACAAAGCAATGCAAAATGGGGAATAGGTAGAAGGTCAGAGTGACAATCGATTGATGGAGATGAAGCGGTTTAGGTGATAAGCAATAAGAAATTGGCTGGTGAGGTGGATTGTGTAGAATTGATAGGAATCTTGTAAAGAATCTATGATGTAGTGTGGAGTTGATTTTTGAAAAAGTCAGGCCAAATCCAATGTATGTATCTGGAGTCTGAATAGTTGAATGAGTTGAACAATCAAGTTGAAGTCTTGAGTGTGTTCCTGAAAATTGAATCTAAACTCAAACAAAGAAAGACAAAAGGTCTATTTGGGAAATTTGATCAAAGAACTCCCACTGAGCAACATGCTCCTCATCTCAACATCAATCCTATCACTTGGTTAAAACTGATTACGTCAGGTATTTTCACCTTCAGGCGGTGAAGTCCTTAAATCAGAGCAGGGGTACACTAACCAAAGCTAACAGCTAACATCAGATCTCGATAGCTTTTAGTGTACATGTAGAAATCCAGCTAACGCTACAAACGTAGCTGTACCAAGTTATGACAAACTCCAAGATCTGGTAGCGTAGATCACCGCATCTAACAGAAAGCGTCCCGTTAGATGTGTAAAAAAGTTACGCTACCAGCTTCTTTAACACTTTTTTAGCGTAATTGGCACCACCAACATATTTACCTCGGATTTTGTAATCCGAGGTATCCTCGGATGCAAAACCTTGGACAGAAGCTTCCCGAGGTTTTGATCCGAGGTAATTCTCAGGGCAAAAAAATACCTTGGGCAAATACCTCGGACAAGGTTTGTCCGAGGATTTGCCTCCGATGATGCCTCGGATTTCTCAACCCGAGGCATCTATGCTGGCAGTGTGGTCCAGCGTTGCCCATATATCCCTTTCTTCCAGGCTTGCTCACCAAGGGGGACTTTGATAATATAAGATCATATACGGTTTTTATCTTTGATCAAAAATTGTTGCCAAACACCAAGTTCTTTGTCAACAAACCAAATTTTTACCTAGATATATTTTTTGGCTTTCGTGATGTATTTGACCAAATACGGTTTTTGGAGTACAGTCAAATGGGCCCTTTTAAGAGATTCGAAAACCTATGCCAACAATTCAACCTTTCACCTGAACTTATGAAAGACCTCAAGATGAATATTTCACTTATATTTTTTTCAGTTTTCCTTTCTTTTATTCTTTGGTTTTCCTTTGAATTTGGTTTTTTTTTCTGAAAAATGAATCATGTTGTAGTAAAACCATAAACCAAAAAAAAAACATTCTATGTATATCTTCATAATTTACATTTTCTTGTTTAAATTATCAAAAAAATAAAACATTTTCAATCGTTTTTTTTTGTGAGGGGGTTTCCCATTGGATTTGTTTTAAATAATGCACCGATCCTTCCAAAAATCAAACTTTAGTAAATTTGATCCAAAAAAAATCTAACCAAAAAAAAGAGCTGATATAAAAAGTAAAAAGAAACCTGATTGAATTCCATTTATTTTTTCCCATAAAGTGAATCTAAATCAAATAATAATGATCAAGTAGGTTCCGAATCCGGTCCCAACCCATCCAAAGCATGAAAATAACATTTTCCCAAAATCTGATGAACAGTAAGTCCCGTAGGATCAAAACTTTCCCAAGTACCATCAGTCCATTCCAACCCAATCAAAGGTCTGATTCTCAAATCACAAGCTTCATGTCTAATAAGTGGTAAAGGAGCCTTAACGATGAAATTTCCAATCTTAATAGGTTTCATTGAACCAGGTGGTAAAGTTTGATAACTTTTACTGATCATTATCATCACTTTTCGACAATCTAATTCACAGGAATGGGTTTCGTTAAATCGGAAACTGATCCGACTTATTACGTCTCTTAGTCGAAGGTTAGGTGTTTTGGGTTTGAAGACTTCTAGGAAATCAATCCGTTTTAACTTCTTGATGGTTTGACTGATGGATTGGGTTGGGTTTAGATTCCCTACTTGGATATTGTTGGTACGCGTGGGGGTTTCTTGGGAAGTTAGTTTCCATAGGTTCATGTTTAGGTTCGATTGTTGGTTGAAATTGGTTGAAATGATCGCATTGACAGATTCAAAACACATTGATCTAAAAATAAAGAAAAAAATCCAAAATTTCAAAAAACCCTATCTAAATCTATTTTTTTTTATTAAGATTTAAGTCTTGATCAAAAGAAACAACTTACGGTATGGCTGGTTTTCTCGTATTGATCAAATCAAATAATTCAGGTATAGATAAATAGATTGAATGATGAACCTGACAAAAGTTTGAGTCTAGATGAATTTGACCTGATTTAACTTTAGAATGAGAATGAGATTTCGATTTTGATTTTGATTTCTTTGATTTAGATTTTAGGATATAAGGTTGAATTGGAGGAATCCAAGTTTGAAGTTGAATCTTAGCATGATGTAAGACTAATGGATTTAATTTATCACAATCGTCTACTTCTCCGGTTAGATTTGAGGTTCGATTGGATGGTGAAGGGGTAGGGAATGAAGTGATCTTTGAGTTCGTGTTGAGGTCTTTGAAATGTGAATCTAAGTGAGATGAATGATGAAGAGTTGCTTGGTGGTTTTGTCCGATAGGTTTGGTTGGTTCATGAAGTGTTGTTGTTGTTGTTGTTGTTGTTGTTGTTGTTGTTGGTTTTGTAAAATGATTAAAGATTTGTAAGTTTTGATTAATTTTAGAAATTTGATTTAAAGATTTGATGAGATTGTAGTCTTGAAGCTTCACTCTTGATGAGATCGAATCTGAATAAATCGATAATCTTCCAACACTCATTTCTTCTGATTCTTCTTCTTCTACTTCATTCACAACTTTCTTCTTTAACATCTTCTTGAATTAGATTATTTTCTTTGAAGTGTTGTATCTGATTCCAAAATATGAAACTAAAATTTGATGATGTTCTTTTGAAATTGGAATCCAAGCGATCCTTCCACACTTGAAGTTGTAACCCGATGATCTTGAAATTCAAAACACTTCAGAACTCTTTTGGTTATTTTCCTTGAAGGTTCTATTCAATTCCTTCAAACTGTCTACATAAACTCTAGAATCGTATTCAAAATGGTCGATCTGAGACTTGAGAGTGTAAGAGATCTCGAAACCGGTTGTGTTTTTTTTTCTTCTTGGATTCAATTCTCATCAAACTTTCAATTCAAAACTTCCCTTATCTTCAATAGAATAAATTGAAATAAAAATCATATAAAATAAAATAGAAAGTGATAGATAAACAATAATCATGTACCTCAAATCATCTACATAAACTTTGACGGGGTTTTTTTGAGGTAAAGTAATTCAATTCTTCGGCATACGCCCTCGCTTAAATGTGTTGTAAGATTTAGATCTGGTGGTGGTGGTGGTGATTCAAGAGTGATGGTTGTAGAATAATCAAATTGAAATCAGAAAGAAAAAAAAAAACCACGCAAAATAAATTCAATATGAATCTCTCTCTATATCAACAACAGTAACACACAGGATTCCACGAGATAGGAATCGGAGTTTAAAGGTGATCTTTCTGATCGGTTTGAATTTTCTATTGAAATTTGATGGTTAAAAGAAATCTGAAACTCTTTTAAATACCTACCTTACAGATTCTATTCACTGGTAGTAGTACAAACATCATTTTTACCAAAAACCCAAATCCAGTACGTACATACGTATTCATCTTATTCTTCATGGTGTAAATTGATTAATTCTCCACAGATTTCTATTGAAGATTTCTATGATCTGATTCTGATTCGTTTTATACTTACGGAAACGTTTGAGAATCCTATGTAGTACATTTGTACTTCGATCAATTGTAAAATTGTGTAAATTGTGCTAAATTGTGTAACCCAAATCCACAAAGTAAAACTCGGATCCATTTCCAAGGAGTCAGCTTTACCAATAGATATACCCCTATTTTTTCTACTACATTTACTCTGTGCTACTTAAAAGGGTACATACTTGAAGCTGCTTGGATCTGCTTGGAGAAATTGGAACGGGAAGGGTTCGAAATTTTGGTTAAAGTGTTAAATTTATTCTTGGTTTTTTTCATGTGTATGTATGTAACCCAGTTCATCCAATCCGATTGAATAAAATTGCATACAATGTGATGTACAAACTCGATCACGTTTTTGAATAGGATCGGATCGGTTTTGCCATTTTGGACTGTATTCAAATCGATCGACGTTCGCTGACTTTTTTCGTGTTGACCATGTTTGAGTAGGTTTGAGTACGGCTATGCAGCAGCGCCAAAGTACAAATTAAGGGGCTGAACTTTACTTACCAAACGTGCTGATCGATCGTTCATTTGTGCTTGGAAATCGTGTGTCAAGAAGCTTTGAGTTGTGGATTTTTACATAAAGGAAATCGTACAAGACTTCTTGAAGTTGGTCTTGAGCTCAAAGGGTTTGAATTTGGATGGACTTACAAAATTGATGATGTAAATTTGGATGATGATGTCAAAATCAAAACAAAAATCATCATCTTCTTTACTCATAAAAAGAACCACAACTTTTCAAATCTTCCATGGTGAGTTTTATTGAAAAAGAAAAAAATGTTCCATATGATTATATATGCAGTCATGATCTCAAGCCTGTTTTTTGAATAAAACAAGCCAACATCTTGACACATAAAAGTTCTCCAATACTTGCTTTGTTAATCAGGTGATCATTACTTGGAATCTTGAATTGAAAAACAGACAAAATTGAATTTTTAAAAATGAAAATATAGGAATAACTATATGGAATGTGTGTAAAAGGAATAAAAAAATTGTATTGAGAGGTATCAATAGTGACAAATTCTGATAGAGGGAAATATTCAAAAAACATATCAATGGAACATTATAAGAAAAAATTCTGGGGTATATCATTGAAAACATGAATAATAATAAAATCATGTAGGCAAGTGGAGAAGAAGGAGAAGCTTTGGTTGAGAAATTAGTTGAAAGGCTACAGAATGTATGTACTCTACTTTGGTAGACTTGTGAGTGGTTCTGGCTTAAGGTTAAAGAGTTCTTTAAATGAATTCAAACTTGATGGAAAAATGAAATAGACCCAGTTTAAAAGAATGATAATTGAGAACCAAACCAACCCTGTAAACCCATTGCAAAAGAAAAAACTTATATCAGATAAAAGTCTAGAAAAGCTTATTATCTTCTCTTTCTAGCTAGTTTCAATACCTAATTAACTCATAGATATACAATTGATTGTTTTTTTATCTGGTAAATCCTCTGATGAATTTTTTAAAATAATCCAAAATTGATTGAACTGAAATTGAATGATAAAACATGGATTGAAATGATTTGATTTTGATCATCACTTTGACTGATTTATGATTTTGATCAAGATTGCTAATGAAGTTTTTCCTTCAAATCATCAGGATTTTCATCACCTATGAAAATCAAATGAGTTGAAAATAGCTGACAATGGATAGCACTGTGAGTCTGACTGCACTTGTGATTTGATTGATTTCACTCTTTCCACATTCCTTAGAATACCGGGGGTTCAAAACCATTCCAAAGAGGTGGTGTCTGAACTGCATCTATTGTTGCATTTTATTTCCAGATTATGGAATCAAACATGTGATTTGTTACATTCATCTTTGGCTCTTACCACAAGGGTCTCTCTTGGAACAACCAAGTGCACGGTATCTTTTCTCAGTTGGTCCCCCTTCTGTGAAGATTGTTGGTGATTTGGGAGGAGATTAGTGACTTTGTCAAGTTAAGACTTTGTTGAGTTTAGAGGGAATGTTTTGAAATTTGAAATTTACAATGTCTGATTTTTGCAAACCAAATAAGCTGTCTCTGATCAACCTGCATTTATGGTTTATACCTTATCTTAACATTTTTCTTTCCAAGACGTTATATCAAAGATGTGATTCATTGAGATTTATAACAAAAGCTGTTCTTGAACATTGCTAAAAGGGTCACTCCCGGAGCAACCGTGAGCACGGTGTATTCTCAGCAGTCCCTCACCCTGATTATTGGTGCTTACTTTGCAAGCGTTCAAGTGAGATGTAATGAGCTTTCTTCTGTACCATCTTCTATCATATAATTTTTATGCACCAACTTCACTTCCTCATGGCTTGCATATCTATGTAAAATTGTGAATAAAAAAAATGAAACAAACTTTAATTTATATATGTAAAAAATCCTTGATTTGATGATCAAAAAATACAACAGATTCATAATACAAATACATGCAAACCATAATAAAACCTTGAGGGTATAATCAGTGAAACAATCTGATTAAGGGAAATATTCCAGAAAGGAGATCAGAAGTAAATGATATGATATGAAGACAAAATTGTGGTACATGTAATTGAAAATGTGAACAAAAAAAATCAGTAGAGAGTGGAGAAGAATGAGAAGCTTTAATGAAGTAATTGATGGAAAGTATGCACGACTTCCGAGTGTTGATGTTCTTGTAAGTTCTTCCGGCTTACACCCAAAGAGTCAATTAAATAAACCCAGACTTGATGTAAAAAAGAACTAAAATCAGTCAAAAAATGAAACCTGATAATCAAACCTCAAAGAAAAAAAAACTTTCTCTAAAAAAACTTACCTCAGATAAAAGTTTAGCGACCTTTTCATCTGCTTTTTCTCTAGGTTCGATACCTAAACTCATACTATACAAACCTTTTTCGTTTGGTAAGTTTTCAAATGAGATTTTTAAAAAATCTAAGATAGATTGAACTGAAATTAAATGATAAGGCATTGATTGAATCGATTGCATTTCGATCATCACTTCTGCTGATTTACGTCTTTTATCAAAATTGATTTGATGAGGTTTTTCTTTTAGATTGTCAGGATTTCCATCACCTATAAACGTTAGATCTGTAAGATATACACCTATCATGATTGAGAGATCCATATCAATAATTCAACTTAAGGGATGATTCAAATTTGAAGATGATATGTTGAAGACTTACCAATAAATGGAACACAAGGTGGTGAAATAGTTTTCATCATATCACGATAAGCAATATAATTTTTAGTTGGACTCATAAGTGTACCAAGATCACTTAAAACAGACAAATTCTTTTGAGAAATCTTTTCCCAAGTACTTCTTAAACGAAAAACTGGTGTCATGGTTAATCCAGCAACGATTTGAATTACAGTTGAAAAATTCCTTAATTGATGACATCTCTATAGGTTTTAAAATTGAAACAAAAAGGAATAAAAATCGCGTGAATGAATGTTTTGAAACATTTGGGATAAAGTTGGATTGGATATGATGGAATATAAGAGATCTTACTTCGGCTGTGGCTATGAAATGTTTAATAACATTGGCACGTTTTTTAGTTTCACTTTGATCCAGGATAGTCTTACCCACCCAATGAGTGACCTAAAAACCCAAAACCCAAAAACGCAAAGAAATCAATATCCCTTTCGAAGAATTTCCTACGATTTAAAAGTACTAAACTGAATTATTCATATCAATCAATCTCGTAAGATTAGACATATCCACTTCTTTATTTTGCCAAACCTTTGCCAAACATTCCGGTACGGCTATTTGACGAAACAGATTAGATTCTAATAAGGTTAATTGTCTGGCTAATTCTAGTGGATCTATATCAATCACTTCGAGGTAACGTTTGTTTCGAGGTATGATGACGATTGGTGGATCACCAGGTGGATTGGCGATCATCAAATGTGGTAAATGTCCTCTCAATTTCTGAAAGAAGAAAAGTCAAATCATAGGTTAGAACGTAATACTAAGCTTGATGTTTCGTAAATTAGATCATATCACTCCCTCGTTTCTCACAACTTATAGTCACTCCTTTAGATAAAGTTGTATCCACCATATCCCGAGCAGCAAATTGGATTACTTTCGGTAAGATGTATTTAGCGTCTTCGTTAGACAAATGAGATTCGATCCAAGTTCTGATCACATTGGTGACCCTGTATTGGAATCCATTAGATTTGTTTTCCTGAAACATGTAAAGCTTGAAGGAAAATCAAACGAGATCACACACCGAATCTTAATCACTCGTTGTTTTTGTGTAAACCAAATTTTCAAATCAGCTGCTTTTAATCCAGGAGGTGGTTGGTTATGATAACGATGAATAAGGAATTCAAGTAATTCTCTTGAAGTCGTAAATGTACGATAAGTCATTAAAAAGATTCTTAAGTAATGAACATCGGCTAGAGAGATTTGTGTAGAATCAATTTCTCATTCAGTTTTTCAAAACAAAAGTAAAAAAGTTTAAAGATCTCAACTCACGCCTTTCATGAGAAGTAAGAGTGATCACTAAAGCTTCTAAAGTACCACCACAAACTCTTCGAAGTTCATTAACACCATCGGTGAAAGATAAATCTTCTGGATCGTAATCAGGTTCTGACATCTTGAGGTAAAGTTGAAGTTATAGTTTGAAAAGATTGAAAGTACAGGAAATTTCAACCTATCTATTGACAAAAAGTATAATTGATCATCTGATTCTTACTGATTGAATTTAGTCAAGATGAATTTCCGCGGATTCCGAGGTGAATGGCTATCAACGATCTGTGCGTCGGGAATTTGGGAAAGATGAAGTTGGATCCCTTCGTGGGTTGGTGCTTGCTATTATTATTAACTTAAGGTGGAACAGTGAAACTGACCAAAAATGTTTATTACGCATTTATTTCTAAAACAGCTGTACTTCTCAGGAAACCATACAAAATCACTTGAATGAATTCTAACCAATCTTATTCATTTTGTTCTTCTTCTTGAAGAACTTTTGATTGTTTGTTTTTTCAGGAAAATTAAGCTTACCGAAGTGCCGAAGCGTTGAATTACTTATCGAGATGTAATGGTTGTAAAGCTTAATCAAAGCTCTGATTAGTGATGGAGCAAGGCACAAAGACATCAAGAAGGTATCAGATGAGTATCTTGGATGCTTTGTTAATGTCACATTCTTGCCCTGAAGACTACGCGGGCGCGCCTGCCCAGGAGGCACGCTCACCACCTGTCACAAAGTAGGATGCGTGTTTATGAACAAGAGAAGACATGCAAAGTACACCACAAAGACACTTATTTGCGTCAGGGCATCGGGCATGTCCCAAATTGGGGACACGACCCGACAGCCACTAACGGGGCGCTGGCTCGACGTCTGTATGCAAATATATCCGCGGCGCATCCTGAAGATGCTCTGGCGTCGTCCTCGCCAGGATGAGATTCGAGCACACTGTGCTCGGATCACCTACGGATGTCCAATCAATGGAACACCCTTACAGCAACCCTTAGACAACCGCTAGCGATCCAATATCTATTGCCCTTGTGATGGAAGCAGGACAGCCACCAGCAGTCTCAAGACTGGGTGCCCACTTGGCACCACAGCAAAGGACCTTGATGAGGAGGGCCGAGGCCAGTTAAATTTTAAAACTGATTTGGTCAAATGACATCATCATCGCATGGTGACTTTGACACTGTGACCTGTACCAAAGCAATCTTCATCCTCCTTCATCTCTCACTTCCTTCTCGTTTCCGTCTTCCACTTTGATCTCGTTCGATCTACATCCCCTTCCGCCTTTCTTTTTCTTCAACTACATTCACACCTAATCCAATCTCCAAAGTCTTGATATGATTTTCAATCGCATCGGAACATCAACCTTTCCTTCACTCAATTCATTTTTCATAATAATTTCTGAATTCTGTTTAGTAAGTCTTTCAACTGATTGACGATAAACCAACTTTGAGGAAACTATTTTGAAACTTTTAATGTAGATGAATATGTTTCTTTCAAAGCTTCAATAGGCAAATGATAGACATGAATTCCAGAATGATCGATCGTAAGTCTTTTTCTATCTACAGCTGTTTCTTACTTCGGTATCGTTGTTAATGGAATTAGTTTGCTTTGAATTCCAAACAAGGTATGAAAGACCTTTATTCTTTCTTCTGGAGTTTTTGTACTTTGTTATTGATCAATTTACAGAACATGATGAATCCATCAAATTTTACGATTCAAGTCAATGATTGAGAAAAAGACAATTATTCTTATCAGCTTCAGTGATAGATATTATTGTTTTTATCATTTCATTGTTTTATCGTTTTTGTCATTTCATTGTTTTATGGTCTTTATCATTTCATTGTTTTATTTTTTTTATCACTTTATTGTTTTAACCTTTTATTGTTCGTATCATTTCATCAATGTTGGGTTTTTGAACTACAAATCATTATTGTTATAACAGTGCTTTATAGGAAATTTAATCGCGCCGTTATTAATTAAAACAAATCCGAAATGAGTGAACTCAAAACCAACCCGTAGACATTTTCAGGACAATCTAGGAGATATCTAAAGCTGATCCGAAGCTCTATCAGTCATTTGTGTATCGGTGCTGCGTGCGCCCTCACAACAAACCTGGGGGGATGTCAGATGGTTGTCGATTCGCGCGCTCTGGGCAGCCCGATGGGCTCTGCTCAGGCGTCTGAACGTCGGAGTCCGACGGATGTTTCTCGGTGTGCTGTGGGGGGACGTCCGTCCCCCACCAAGAAAAATCGGACACCCGGTGGACATCCAAGTGTCCTTGTGGTGTATAACTCTCCATGGATGACTCCTTCGACCTCCTTCGACTGAAGAAATCAATCATCGGTATCACCTTGATTGACATGATTTCGTGTAATTGACATCTGTTGAGAAATGCAAAGTTCAATGATTAATTTTGACAAGAAAGGAAAGAAGATTCAAAGATTAAAGTTTTACGTACAACCAGACAAGTATTTTGAAAGTTCAAGTTTTTGCACCGCATTCGACAATCTTTTTCAATCGATTTCCTCAAACCTCCGTTACTGCTGCTGCTGCTGCTGCTGCTCAGTATTGGTTTGTTTCATCAAATGAAATGGTTCTGATTACTTTAAGCTGAACTTGTCATTTTTTTAAAAGTTCCTTAATCTTCAATTCAAAATTAAATCAAACAAAAATGTCAACTGCAAGCGAACAAATTCCAAATCAATCCACTTCACTCTTATCATCTCAACAACAACAACAAAGCAAAAAGAAAACAAAAGATTATCAATCAATTCAACAAGAACCACAACAAGAACGATCTAATCCAAATTCGAATCCAAACTCTGAAGCCGACTCTGATTCTGATTCACCAACAATTCATAATGTACCAATCTCTCACTCATCACCATTACCTCGACCCAAACTATGGCCAATCTTAATCACATTTGCATTACTAGATCTAGTGACTTCAATTTATTTTCTAATAGATCGTCAACCAAATGATATCATCTTACTTAATTCAAACAGAGCACTTATTCTAGACTGGACTTTTACCAGAGCTTTTCTAGTAGGAATCACGAGTGCTAGTCGTCGGATTCGAACATTAGGTTGGGTGTTTGCTAGTACAGGAATGGTATGTTGATTAGATTTCTGAATGCTGATGGTTTTTCATCCCTATCAATCTGTGTACTTCTAATATCGAATCGGTTTCCATTTCTTGTCTAATTTAGATCTCAATCTTATTACTTCTTTGGACAACCAATGAATTCGTTCAAAATAATCATCGACCTGGTCATACACCAGCCCTACCATTCTCATTAGCTTCCTTTCTTACAATCACCATCTTACTCTTCTTCTTCCCACTAGCACATTGGTTCGCTTTTCTAGTAGCTGTGGGGATCAGTAAGGCTCGTAATCCGTTTGTGGGCCATACCCTTGGACTTGCCAATTCTGCTCGTCGTGATTATTGGAATTGGGCGGAAACAAACGATGATGGAGCTTTAGAACGAGTGATGTTTTTAGAAGATGAAGCAGAAACGATTTCAGATGAGATTGAAGAAGAAGATCATCAAGCTGATTCCGCATCAAATCAAGTCATCAAACCTAATAGCTCACAACAAACTGCATCAAGTTCTTCTGCTACGGAAACGATATCTGTAATAACAGATGAAGAACTCGATCAAGTTCTTATCTCTTCATCACCCACCTCGATTACCACAACAGATCAAGAGCCAGATGACCAAGACTCAGACCCAGATGAGATCCAAGACATACCACCAGCACCAATCACACCTCTAACCCCATCAAGAGCCTATGATCATCATCGGATCGGAAGTTCAAGTAGTTGTAGTCGAGCCACTCATTTAAGAAATCGGAATAGTTGGCTTTCAAAACAAGCTGCTTTATTTGAAGAAGCTGATCAACGTCGTGCTCAACGTAGATCTTCTTTACCACATCATCGAACAGCTTCTTGTTCGAATGCTTGTCAAACTCATCTTCCTTTACCTGATTCATTTAGAAAATCTCATATGATCACTCCTTCAAAAAATAATTCTAGACCGGTTTCAATGCTTTCTACTCGATGAAAACGAAAAACAAACAAACAAACATTTTACTTGTTTTAAGTAGATATCTATTCATTTCTCACTTTAATCTTTTTTTCCGTAATTTTTTATTGTCATTAGATTAATATATACATGATATGATGTTACATTTTTTTGATATCTGATGATGATAATTGTTGTAGTTTTGTTCTTTTGGGTTTTTTTAAATAATATCTTACCTCTAGTCATTTTTTAATACAAAGTTTTAATTTTTATAAATTCATTATTCAAGGCATTTAAGAAAGATTTGAAGGTGGTGAACAAGATTACGTCTTGCTTTTCATTTTGATATAGACGGTTATGATTAGTAGATGATTAGCGGTACACAAAATTCAAAACCGCATGAGAATCCGTATGAAAACCCGCATGAAAAACCCGCATGAAACCGCATGCTTTTTTTGGTTTTTTCATGCGGGTTTTTTCATGTGGGTACAGCTCAACATCCTGAAAATCCACATGAGAAAAAATTTTATACACATGGATTCAGATACACCCTCCTCACCACCTCAACGTGCTCCATTAAACTCTCAAATTACGCCCCCTTTAACTCAAACCAATTCAACCAGCTTGGCTCAATCCCAACTTATCGGAGCATCCATCGGCGGAACTCCTTCAGCTTTACCCTTGACACCTTTCACCGTCCCGACCCTTTCCGCATCAGACTGGTTGCGCTTACAACATCTGAGTGCGGTCTCAACAGCTCTGACGCCACTATCAACAAACCAACCGACGCCTCCTATGGCCACTCCGAACCAAGCTAAGAAGCCTCGAGGGCGACCTCCAAAGGAAAAACCACCAGGACAACCTCCAAAGGACAAAACAACCAAAAAAAAACATTCAATTGGTCCTTCCCGTCCCAATTCTGATTCTGAAAATCAATCTGATTTAAAGCCTCAAGATGACGACCAGATTGATCAGGAACCAAATCAAAGAAGTTGGTTGATACCTCAAAGCAAAGATGGGAAGTCGGACATGGATCTTATTGTGGAATGGTGCAGTGTTTATGAAAACTACAACGCTTGGCAAACACAGAAGCAGATAGTGATTTGCGAGAAGGTAGCTGATTTTCTTGCAAGCAAGAATCATCCAAACAGACCGGGTCGAGAGTGCTTAAAGAAGGTGAGTGTTGTTTTCATGTAGTTCAAAGTTTCCTTTCTAATGACCATTTCATTACCTTGTTTGTTTTATTTCAACATATAGATCAAGACCCTTGAACGGTGGTTCGAAGACACTAATGAATTGAGAAAAGGAACTGGGGAGGGTAATCTCACCGGTGAAAAGTTTGTATCAACGCTCTCAAAGGACGTAATCGAAGGGTTCAAATTAGCTAAGAAGGCAGGAGGTTATAAGAAAGATGATAATCATGGAAGTCTTCAGGGTATGTTCATTCCATGATTATTTACATTAGTATGACTTTTGTTCTGACTATACTTCAACAGAGAGAATTCTGCGCAAGTGTCCGTGGTATGAAGAACTCGAGGCTGTTTTTGGAGATCGTCCATCTGCCTCTCCCTTGGCTGTGAGGGACTCGTTAGGGGATCTAGTTAACACCTCAGGCTCTATCAATCGCTCATTATCAGAGGACCTTTTGGATTTCAATGACAACTCTCAATCTCCTAGCGATGGAACCGGCTCTTACAAGGATTCATGGGATGAAAGTCAGCCTTCTCGTTCTTTACAGCGTCAGATCTCGATGGAAGATGATGAGGATCAAGATATGCCTACGTTGCCTGTGCAAAAATGTTCAAAGAACAAACAACTTATTAGACAGCTCACCCCTAGTGGGTCTCTTGCGAATTTGTCTAGCAAACGTGGTCGTGTCAACAGTATGGCTAGTATTCCTGAACCGGGAAATCAATCATCTCCTGACACTTTAGGCATTAAATCAATAATCAATTGCATCAGTACCAAGGAAGAACGAATTGAGAGTGAAGAGCGTGCAGCACGTACTCAAGAGAACCTTACGATCAAACTAGCCAATTCAATGTCCACTATGATCACTACTAACCGTGAAAAAGAACTAGCGATGAAGAAGTCGATAGCTTTTGAGGAAATGAACACGAAACGTGCTCTAGCACGTAGTCAAATGATTGTCGACCTCATTGGCAAAGGAATGGACCCAACGGCTGCCGAACAAATGGCTTTGCGCCATTTGCCCGATATTGATCATTCACACACGCCAAACTCCACCTCCAATGATTCATAAAGATCAAACTTTTCGGGTTAATGACCTTATATCGCCTAGGGACTTCTCAGAACTTTTCATGGTTTCTTACATCACATCAACATTAAACCAAGTAGTACTTAACCGATATATGTCCGAATTTTATTTTCACCGGCTTCAAACTTATTGATTTCAAGCAGTTCATTTGTGTTTGCTTAATCTCTCTTCAAAACACGATGATTGATTTCGATTTCAAGCAGTTCGTTAGTGTTTGGTTAATCTCTCTTCAAAACTCGATGTGTGATTTGTCGCCACCAAAAACAATTACTTAATCATTTAAACTTGAATGTTTACATCAAAATTTATTTTAAGAATCTTGTAATATCACTGATCGTATCAAAACATAAGCTTGACTCATAACATGATCTGTTGTTGTGCTTGAAAAATCTTATATGTGGTCTTGTTGTTCTTATCGATTCAACAGCTTATTTGTTTATGTTTCAACTTTCTTGTTTTTGTGCTTGACTCTGTTGATGTTTCAACTCGTTGTCCTTGATTATGCTGATTATTCTCAAACTGATACATGGCTTACGAGTCTTACCAAATTGTTAGCTTAGTTGTTTGTGTTCCTGCCTTTTGTGCTTGAGTCTGCTGTTAACTCGCTTATATTTAAATGCAAATATCCTTGTAAGTTTTGGTTATGTCAAATCAAAACAACCTTTTGAGGAAATTTTGATTGAAGATAATTGATGCCAGAGATTTCTTGCATACTTATAGAGTTGCAACATCAACAATCTAGATATCAGATACTACAGCAGCCTTTCGAAACATTCAAAACATAATGTGATTGAAATACATCAACAGAAATCACAAACTTAAAGAAATTGAAGCAAATTTCCGAAAAATCAATAATTGTTTGAAGTACAAAAAGATTGAAATAAGGAATCCCGGCGCTGGACACCCCCAGACTGGAAATTTGGAGACAGGTCCTCTCCCGTTTCCCGTGTTTCAGCAGACGTATTCAAGTTATCCAATCCAACCATCGCCGAACCCTCTGATATCAAGAAGTTGTGCACCACAACGCAGGCTGAAATCCATTTAATGCATAAAGTGCATCTTTTTGGTTTGTGATGCATAATCGCAACTCGTGTAATGATCCAAATCAACATTGTAACATTCCATTACAGTGTTTGGAAGCTATACGTATCTTCGAAATAGCATTGTTGAAATGGTTCTGGGCTGGTGAGAGGTTATGAAAACGAGATCGCTTGAAAACCGGCACGATGTGCTCAGTAGAAGCGTACCCGGAATCCGCTAGAATATACTCCCCCTCAGAAAAGTAAGATGAAATGTTTTGATAGAACTAAAGAATGTATAATCAGCATATGTAATAAGCAGGGCATGAAGCGGAGAGAAGGTATTGCATAAATCCACTCACGCGAGTGGATTTCAATACTCGTTGGTCGTGTGCTGATCCACACCATCCATGATGTGCATACAGAACCTTTCGCTGATGGTCACAAATTATCATCGAATTCAATGCATAAATCGATTTGCGCGTATAATAATCCTCCTTGTTTTTTGAAGGAGCAGTGGCCAAAGGAACCAAAGTTCCATCAATGAATCCAATACAATTTTTGAAAAACGAACTTTGACCAATTTCATTCTTGATATGTAATCGCTCGTTCGTATCCGGCCATTGTACGTAGTCTTCCTCAATTTCAAGAATTGCATCAATGCAGCGTTTAGTGTAATTATCTACAGTTCCTTCTGTGAAAATCAACCCACCGTCAGTCTCAGCAATTGATACTACCAGTTTTTTCACTTACCAGCCAAAGAAAATAACTTGGCCTTTATAGGTGTTGAGCCACCATTTCCCGAACATCCAAAATTGGCCAATGCTACCAATAGTTGCCACTCGACCGGGGCCTGTTTATGATGCGAATTATTTTGAAAGACTGGAGATGAACCAATCTTGTGCAGTAATTTGATAAAATCAGGTTTAGGCATGCGAGCCTAAGGCAAGTATCAAAGATTGATGATTAGTTCTAGAAATACAGAGTCAGCGCAGAGAAGAACCACAGTTGGACTTACCACGCTTAGCCAAGTGCGTTCAGTTTCAGCAAACCAACCTTCAAATGTTGAAGCTTTTGAGCTAACACGAGGCCTTCGGTATCTAGGGAGAAGATACCTTCGCCTTTGAGCTTCGTCTCGTGTTAGAAACAGGGCAGCAAGGATCAATTCGTCTTTTTCCCGAATTTGCTTGCGTTTGTTTATGTGGGCAAACTGACCCAAGGTAGACAAGATCATCAGGATGTAAGAAAAGAACATGAATTGTGTTTCATAACCAAACTCGCGATTGGTCTTCATCGTCATCGGTGTAATCCATGAAACCAAAGGAAGCAAAAGAAGCGACTAAGGTGGGAAGGAATGATGGTGAGATGGGTGAAGTCGAGGTTGTCGAGGATGAGAGTATGATCGCGGTGTCAATCGATGAGAGGACCTTCCTGCGGGTAGAGATTCTAGGCATCTTTGACTGGGATGGAACCTGATGGAACACCTTTAGAAGTGTGGGGCTCTCAAAATTCCAGGGCTACCCACATGAAAAAACCCGCATGAAAAAACCAAAAAAAGCATGCGGTTTCATGCGGGTTTTTCATGCGGGTTTTCATACGGATTCTCATGCGGTTTTGAATTTTGTGTACCGCTATTATTGGGCTCTTGGTTCTGATGAATCTATTTGATTGAAACCATTCAATGGTGTACCCGAGTACCCCAGATGGAGCGGGAATGATCAGACAAACCATGTCAAATATGCGGTGAGTCTTGGAATGGTAAACAGCAGGATCAAGATTCAAGACTAGGGCCGCATACATCAAGCCATGGAAATCTCAAATCCACTGATGGACTTTGTTCAAGTTACAATGGTGGTTATTAGATAATTAAGATATTGGATATCAACATAAAAAATGCTCAATGGGAATACAAGAGAAAGAAAGGATTTATTGTGATAAACAAAGATTAGTATGGTAAACTGATCTTGAAAATAAGATAAATACAACAGAATCCAGTGAGACAAAGAGATCTTATGGTAGCATTAAAGTAAACACAGGCTAATTGAACAGATGAAATGCTCAACGTCTCTCGTAGTACTTAGATTTCGATTTGACATCTTGAATCTCTTCCTCAAACATTTCCAGCAGTACATCGTGAAAACGAGATTCGGGGGATTCAGATTCAGCTCGCCGGTCAGCTCGACACTGACAATCAATATATATAACACCTATGATAGCTTCAAGCTTTTTAGAGCCTGGAAGTTCTTGAGCTGTAGGGTCAACCCACCTTACCCACCATTTCCATAACGTTTGATTTGCATTCAAGTATGTAGAAGCAGTATGTACTTTAAGTTTCCTTTGGGATTTAAGCTGGATTTTTTTCATGACGAGTGAAGACCAATCGGCTAAAAGTGCGTCACCTATCCACTCAAGTCTTCGGAATTCATCCTTACCGAACTGTCCAAGTGCGTATCTTAATAGGTGGATATTATCAAACGTATACCTCAGAATGTTTTCTAATAGTTTTTCTTGATCAGTGCGAGTAAAGGGGTGCTTCCGGGGATGATGTATTTCACAATATCGGATCCAATCTTTTGCTTCCCAGTTCTTCATATGACTAAGACCCACCTGATTAGCCAAGCTGAGAGTGCGATCCATATGCTTGTGGAAGTAACCATAAACATCCTTGAAATAGTCTTTATTCTCGTGAAAATAGAAAGCTCCGACAAGAGATTGAATCGGCTTACTTTGGTGACGGTCCTCTAAGAAAATACCTTGTAATCTTTTGATATTTGTGTTCATCATTTCTTTATCACGATTGTTCGTAAGGCATTCTACATCATCATTTCCAAGATGAAATAAGGTTAATGAAATCACCATTCTGATGAAATTTCTACCAAGCTCAATATATTCTTCCTGATTATGATTTTTTCCGGGGATCTGAAACAACTGGATTTGCGAAAGTATTTCCATCCTCCTCAGATCAGGTTCGAAGTCGATAGCTGGAATGGTTCGAAGGTATGAAACTAAGCGGTCTGAAATCTCCCAAAATCTTAAAGGTAACCAGTTTTTATTTTCGATATTTGAACCTACAGAATATCTATTATAGAAATTACCTTGTCTCGAGTTTCCCTTCGAACTCTTGATTGACGAAAAAAAATTAATCCTAAACGGAGTAGTCAGTGATTCTAAAATGTACTTCCCATAAACTTTTCCAAGAGTTATCGCTCCATTTCTATTCCGATCTGAAAAGCAGACTTCGAAAGGAGTTTCAACTCTGTTCCAATCAATTCCATCTTTTAAAAAAGGAACCAAAAATCTATCCGGTTTAGATAATTTGTAGGATTTATCAATAAGCATCAAAAACTGACAAAACCGTTCTAAATTCTTGATCTTTGAGTATTTGTCTTTGTCCCATTTTAATTTCTCACCCGCTTTAATAGTAAGGTCGACCTGTTGATGTGACAGTGACATATGTGTCTCCTTCTCATCAGACTGCATCAAAACCAGAGGTTTCCGACTTATCAGTCCTAATGTATACAAGTCTTCGTTGAAGAATCGGATTTGAACTTGGTGGATCCAAATCTCATTAGTATTCCACAGTTGTGGGTGTGATTTAGGATCTCCAAAGATGGGGGTTGACAAGTTTCTGCGAGGCATTGTGTCGTGTTGTTTTAACAAATGACTGAATAGTGCATATTTTTGAATGAATTAGTTTATGATTCTTCCTCAAAGCTTAGAAACGGGATATGTTTGGACTTACGGTTCAGAGAGTTTAAGTTTGGTTGAAGTTCGCTTTGAATTAAGAACACAAACAGGATATTTACTTACTATTCAAAGATTTTGGTTCGCTAGAAATTCCTGTGTCCTGCACAGTCACTATTTGATTTACAATTATCAAAAGTCTCAGACCTCGAGTAAAATAGTTTATGTTGGTTTAGAATGGGTTGCGGTTTTGTGTTTTGGTGGATGTTCGGTTTGGTAAACTGGTACAATACTGTTAGGAAGGAATAAATAAGGCATAATGTCAGTGATTTGAATCCTAGGACACTTCTCTGAATCATCAGAATGTGGATTGGAGAAAGGAGATAAAACATACCAAGTTCGCAGCGCAAGTGGGTAGAAGTGGTGGGTTTGATGTGTTGTGTGCTCTATATCCTGTCATGTTGAAGGTAGCCTATATATACACATCTTCAAGCCGAGGAACCCCCATCATCAAACAATTTTGGCCAGCTGAGCTACTAATCCATGTTCTGAAATGTAGTCAACCGTTCCCATCAATGAGTAAACTCGCGCGCCCAAGAAATGACAAAAAGGCGTGTTTTACTTTTGAACATCTTATCATGATTTCCTAATATGGAACTTTACCATCTCGTAGCGGTATCCTGAGATTCTCGACGGGTGAAGTCCTCAAGAGACGCCTTTGATTCAAACTTTTCTACTCAGGAAATTGATGTGAGGAGAAATTCTGAGGAAGAGCTTAACAAACTCACTTGTCTACATACGTGAAGAGCCTTGCTGAATTCTCTGAGCCCATAGTTGCTCGTTACTTCAACTTGATGTGGTCACGCATTTACTGCTTTTCGTGTTGATGAACTTTTGACATCTGTCAAAATGAGGAAGGAGAGATGTTCGCAAGTGGTTCTCACTTCTTTCTCAGCTAAAACGGTTTGATGCTTTATTCGTTCTACCTAGCTTGTCCCGATGAAAGATGAGCACATTCACTGATTCCTCTAAAATTCCAATGGACCAATCTTTGTTGTAGTCTCATGCCGCTTCACAGTGACATACTCACAAATTCTACACGCGTCTTTCTTCATAGCTGATCAGGGGGAAGCCAATCACAACCGTGTTCCTACCTTCCAAGCAATTTATAAGTTCAGTAGCTGAACAATAAAATCACGCTGAAATCCTGCTTTTGAATCAATCCAATATTTCCATGTTGAAGGCCAAAGGCGAGTATGTAGCTCATAAAGTCATGGTCTTATATCTGACTCACATGCGTTACTTGGAATCATGAGACTTCCAAGTAAAAGTTGACTAGCACCACATGCTTTCAAACAATCTCGTTTCATTTGTGAGCTCACCAATCGCAGTGTGGCAAGAACATGTCAAATTATCTGCGAGGAATGTGATCTGCAGGAACCTGCAAGAACGCGCTGCCGTGGTCGTGATCCGACACCCCGAAGCCTCGGGGAGCCCCGAAGCAATCCAATCCATCCTCATCCTGGATTCTTGAGAGCTCACCAACCGTCAACGTCACCTTCAGAATCGTCCATCATGGCTAAGAAGTCAAAATCGCTCAATCCAGCCGATGCCTTTCGTACGCAAACTGATTTATCGTGCTTCATGACTCGTCTTGACTGACCTTGAAATCACTTTTCCACCACAATATAGGTAAAGCCCAGAGGGCGAAAGAAATCAAGAGAAATAAACTTGAACGGAAGAAAGCGCGAGAAGAAGCTCACACTAAACGAGATACGAAAAGTGAGTTAAAACTCAATTCCGTTAAACTTTAGCTTGAACCACTTGTGAAGAGATTAGCTTTCAAGTTTATCCACAAGTTCAACTCTCAGTCAACAGTTTTACGTTTCATTGAGTAAGCCTGTTCATCTTAAAATTCCTTCATTCTACTTTTGATGTAACAGGTATTGAAGCTGAAATTCGACAGTTGGAGAATCTTGAGAAGTTGACCACATCTGAGCAAACTCGCCTTAAGGACTTGAAGGCAGAATTAATTCAATTTCGAAAGGCAAAGGACTCGACTCATGGAACAGGCGCCAATGGTCTGAATGCAAGCAGTCATGTTATTATTGACCCAGCCACTGGATTACCTTCGACACTCGCCGGGACGGCTCCCGAAGGATCACATTCGATCAAGACCGGTAGTGCTGGCCCAAGCCGGCAGGATTCTAGAACGATGGATTGGTTCGGTCCTGATGGAAAACTACTCGAGCCTGAGAAAAGTTTCTACTATGATCCAGTTTTCAATCCATTTGGTGTTCCTCCACCAGGGATGCCGATGCGTATGAAACCTTCAGTGGAAACAAATACACTTCCTTCAATACCCGATCCTTCGTCCACACCCTCAAATAAACTACCGGGAAAAAATCACAAAGCAACAGAAGGCGAGGAAGACGAGGAAGAGAAAAGCGACGAGGACACCTCAAATGATGAGAGTACGGATGATGAGGATGACGACGACGATGAGATTCCGTTACCAGAAGGTCCCCCTCCTGATCCGGTGATTTCAGAAGACGACGAAGACGATGATGATGATGACATACCTCTCCCCGAAGGCCCACCACCTGCTGTAGTCCCGGTTGTGCCTCGCGCGGAGCCTTTCATCAGTCGTCCTGCTTTCAATCGTCCCCCACCTCAGCAACCCCATTTACACCCCAGCATGCTACCTCCCCCTCCTTTCTACCCTCCTCCAATAAGCCTCGTCCCTGGTTCAGCCCCGCCTCCAATGAGCTTCGGAGTATTGCCGTTCCCAATGGGCCCTAACGGCCTACCTCTTCCGCCTCCATCTTTCGGTAATTTTCACCCACTACCGGTCGCTCCTGCATCTGCTCAGCTCCCCCCAAAGCTAACCACTCAAGTCAATCCAATGACTCGGGCTACTTCGGTTCAGTCAGCAGGGCCTGACAAAGCAACAGTGCAGGCCAGTGCGACTCTCACAGCTCTACCTCAACTCAGAGACCTGAAACGGGAAGCTACTAGTTTTGTTCCATCGGCAATCCGAAAGAAAAAGAAAGAGTTGGATCGCCGAGCTGATCTAGCAGGTTTGGGAGATAGCAATCGTATCCAAGCTGCACCTGATACTGGGGATGATACAAGCCTTGCAAGTCATGGAAAGGAGGGTAGCCTACCTAGTTCAGCAAGCAAACCTCTTGTGACAAGTCTATTGGGGGCTCTTAAGCGAGATGGACTTGTTGTGGATGGGCAAGCAAAGAATGGAACAAATTCTGGTGGAGCAACTGATAAGGACGATTACGATAAGTTTGTTCAAAGCCTTGGTGATGTATTATAGCTGAATAGTATTTCAAGTGTGTTTTTGCAATGTTTATGATTCAAGTCCAGTGATTGTTATCTGTGTACTCTGATTGGCATATTCAGATCTCACATTGGGTGTTAAGCATGTATCAATCTGACGATTGCTCTGCGAGCTGAAGAAATATCTCCTTGAGTAAGATCGTAGACAAAACCCTGCTCACACAGTTAGAATCCTCATAGGGCATATCGTATAAGTTCAATATTATATTGGAATAATTTTGTAATGCATGAACTTTTGCAAACATGACCTTATCACTAACTTGACCAAGTGCTATCCGCTTCCTGGGTGCTTCAGTTGGATATTTTTCCTTGAAAAGACATTGGTAATTTCCTTGACAATGTGAGATTGATAAATGGTTCATCTGGTTGGACAAGTTCATTCCACTTGCATACAAGTACAAGGTTACTTGAACACTTCATCTTCTTGCTGGCCTTTGGAATTCAGTGTGTAGCGATGTCTTCCTAGATCCACTGTTTTTGTTTGCGGAACAAGAGCAGCTCCTTGAGGGTCATAATTAGAGCCTCAACAAGCACGCATCTTCATAGAATTTAGAAGCCGCGGGTCTAGATGCTCTGCTAATCCATCATCTGCTCCATCTGAGTCAGAAGTCATCACTAACCAATATTCCAAAGACCAGCAAGAAGAGAAAGTTTTCAAGCAGCCTAGCAAGCACTTGAAGTCAAGTATCATTCCCTACCTTCTTACTTTCCTACCTGACAGAATGGTTAATATTTTTCCTCTCAACATACGAGTCTTCATGTGTCCTGTTCGAGCCTCTGGAAGCATTCTGCTCTCAATAAGACTTCACAAATGAATGTCGTGAGTTTTTAAATAGGAAGCGCATCCCATATGACTTCTGTGGGTACATAGTACAGCTTTGTCTTTATGAAAGCTCATGACATGATGATCAGATTGCGTCCGGCAAGCTATTGAAGGTGGTTGAAGATTGAAGGTGGGAGGAGGATATGTACCTGCACCACCTGGCCGCATCACGATGTGCATCCCACTCTCGCGCAACGCTTCGGGGCCGACTCATCGAGAGCTCGAGCCGGGGTGATTAGGTTTCAAACAATGATATTGGTCTAAATCCTGCCACTTCCAACCGGTACCGCTAGCTGTCGGGCAGATTGAGACAAAGATACTACCTACGCCATCCTTTTCGCCCAATTCGACCGATCCCTTTATCAACTTTGAAGTCAAGACTTCAAGACATTTCGGCAAGGTCAGTGAACCACATCCCTACTGCAACCCGTGTCAAATGCTGATGAGATCCACATCAATAATTTTGGCTGTTAGATGATCATTTCCAAGGAAGACCGGCGAACAATTTACGAGAACCTCTTCAAGGATGGTGTCATGGTCGCTCAAAAGGACTACAACGCTCCTAAGCATGTGGAGCTTGAAGTCCCCAACCTACACGTGATCAAGGCTTGCCAATCTCTCAACTCACGTGGTTTCATCAAGACCCAGTTCTCATGGAATGTTAGTCTATTAGCTCCTTATTCTCCTTTATGATTTGTAAACCTGACATTGCTTGATTTTCCCCATTACTTCATTCAGTACTACTACTACACACTTACCGATGAGGGTATCGAATACCTCCGAGAATGGTCAGTTCAATTCTAGCCCACACTCGATCAACATTCCTGAGATTCTGTTTGCCCAACTTCCAGGTTAAACCTTCCTTCCGAGATTGTCCCCGCCACCTTCAAGAAAGTTCAACGATCAACCCCTGCTGGACGTCCTCAACAATCTACTGCTGCCTACCGACCCCCACGAGGCGAGGGAGGTGATCGGGAAGGATACCGTAAGAAGGACGGTGGTAACGCTGAAGGTGGTTTCCGCCCCAAGTTTGCTGGTATCGGTCGTGGAAGCCCCAACGCTGGTGACGCAGCTCCAGGTGGATGGTAATCCGCTCTATGAAACTTGTGTGCTACCTCGCTCTAGGGATGCTACATCTCATCTCGCCTTACATTGTATCAAATTCGGCCGAATGTCCTGTCATAGCTGGGCTGCATTTCGATTTCATTTAAGCGTTCTCTTGTACCTCTCAGGTGCTACTGATTGTCTCCTTACCCGATCTCCGCACGGATGTTCAATCGAAGCTCGTCACCCTCGACAATCTCTCATAGTCTTACAAGTATGCCCAAAATTAAGCGTTGTGCAACCCTCTATGTACTCATGCCTGCCATATAAGTCAGGAAATCATTCACACCATTTGCTCTTTTAATCAAGCTTCCCGCCTCTTGCCACTCATGGCTGGTGATATAGTAAACTCAACCACCGATTCACATTTTGTGTCATTGAAGTTGAGTGAGACTGAGACGGATAAACACTACAGAAGCACGGCCCTTCGCAATGGCACATGTCAAGCCAACCACAATGCGATCGTCGTCTCCCTAAGTGTTATCAGCTTCGGTTAAAGCTGGAAGGGACTATGCTTGTAGCTCTGGTACACCACGGGGCGGCTGGCAGGTGAGCATCAGGTGAAATCGCCCTCTGCCAAAAAATCCCGGGCTCTCCACCTGAGGCCACACTGATTGAGCTTCAGGTGAAGCTCAGGGTGGCCAACACCTGATGTGATCATGTGTCCACAAGGTGATGGCTCACCCGTCCATTATATGAGGATTCTCACCTGTTCATCAGGCGAGAATCCTCATATGGTCATGGCACAAGAAATCTTGTCCAAAGAGGCTTATACCATGACCATATGAATCATCTCACCAGATGAACAGGTGAGAACTCTGGTCCAATGGCTCACCTGTTGTGGTGGGATGTTTATACCTCAATCATCTCACCTTTTCCTCCCGAGTAAAACCATCTTTATTTTCAATAGTTATTAATTTCAAGTTTTTTTTTTCATTTTCTTTCAATTTAATTTCAATCTCAAAGTTAAAGGTACATTATTAAGAATAAAATAAAGAGGCATATTAATTTTTTGTTTACAAATTACTATAGAGAAGTTATAATGAAAATCACAAAAAATCGAATATCTATATTAATAAGAAGGGAGTTTAGATTTGATAAAAGGGTTTATAGGTGTGGTAGGAAGGAGAATAAGAAATGAGAGAAGAGAGTAGAGGGAAAGAAAGGGGGATTGACCTATTTAGCGATCAATATAAAAGAAAAGTAGCTGCAGAAAAGAAACAAAGAAGATGAAGAAAAGATAATACATATTAGTTATAAAGTGATGAGATTGAAAGAAAGAAAGAAGGACATTTGAAACTTACTAGATTGAAAGAAGAACTTGCTGAGAGATTAGAGGAATGATGGTTAAAAGCCTTGTGAATTAATTGAACAAGGTGAAAACTGAAGTAAGAAGTTGATGATGAGAACAGAAGTAAGAAGATGATCGATCGAGCTAAAGAAAGAAAAGAGAAAAGAGTATTGTTGTTAGTTTAAGATAGGATGAGAGACAAGAATAGAAAATAATGAACTGACCAATAAAGGATACAATAGCAAAGTAAAGAGCTGATTGAAGATTGATTGCTTGATCTGGATGAGACAAACAAAGAAAAGTTAAAAGCTAAAATAAAGAAAGATACGAAAGAAGTGTTGAAGAAAAGACTAACGGAATCGTTCAGAAGAGACTAGAGATAAAGGAATTGAGTGACCGACAGTTGGATTCAAGTAGAAATTCGATTTGGAAAACCGAGTTGAAGCCTAGAAACAAAATATCAGTGGGAGTAGTGAAAAGAGAAGAGAAGAATAAGTTACACCATGGGAATTATCAAGTGTGAACCCCAATTGAGCAAAGTTGCAGTGACCAAGTCCACAACTTTCTTCAAGCACAGATCTTGTTTGCCATGGGTTTGCTATGGGTTTGCTAGCTGCCCTAGAGCTTCCCTTGTGTTTTATTTATTCATTGTTTACTTTAAAGTGCTTTGCTTTG
>NW_006768828.1:514054-515324 GCF_000204055.1 Melampsora larici-populina 98AG31
GACCCCTTTCGAACTGCGACTCGGGCTAACTGCAGATCCTCACTAACTTTCAAGAACTTCGACAATTCGCATCTTACGACATTTCCCATTCCAGATGGAAATGGTGATGCCAGTGGGTGGCCATCACCCCTTCCTATTCGATTCCGGGGACCATCTCGTCGGTCGTCTGCTCCCAGGTTCTGGCTATTTATTTCCGTCATCCATCAATCAGATCATCTACCCGCCTTCCATCGATCAGTTCATCTATCCCCCTTCCATCCATCAGTTCAGCTTTTTGTTACTTTCACCGGCCCCAAAATCCGATTTATTCTTAAAGCAAGTTGAAAAGATGTCTAAAACTCCTTCTCGTAATTCCAAGTCTATCAACGGTCATCCGTCTCAAAATTCAGTTCATTCCGACACGTCAGTTAGTTTCGTGTAGTCGTTAGGTGTAACAAATTGAATTGATGGAGGTTTTTTCTTGTAGGATCCAACCGCTCCGATTGGAAGATGTTCTTGATCCAAACACCGACGGTCTCACATCCGGTATAGGATCGCGAGATTCTTCCGTGGTGTTTGATTTCCGGCACGAAACTCCAGAAAAAAACGGTGGTAAGCAACCTTCCATCTTGGGTCCTTGGTCCATTCCTTACGCTGACATGGCTACTTTGACAGCTCGTGTGGCTGAAGTCGTTGGCCCCAAGTTAAGTGATCTCACGGTCACTTTTGGTTTGTACACGCCCGAAGCTTCAACTGGCCCGGTCAAGGCCAACTACAAGCCGAAATGGATCCAACATAAGTTCCCCGTGACGAAGCAACAATTCGATCTTGCGAATGGGTCCTTTGACGGTTTGAAAGCTCATCTGTTCACCATCGCCGACAAACTTCGCAACGACACCATAGGTGGCATGAGTGCCTTATTCAAAACGGCCGATGCGAACAAACAGCTCTCCGTCGGTGTATACATTTTCAGCCACTCTACGTATGGCAAGGGGAAGGGATGTGTCGTGACTTGCGACGATCAATTGAAGGCGTTTTTCAAAGCCGTCGGTGATACCCCGAGCCACGATGCGGGGATCATCTTGTCAATGGAGCATCCTGGAAAAGCAGCCCTACAAGTTGCTGGGGTAAGTGTTGCTTATCAAATCTTGGCCTGGCTTTTACTGACACACAAGTGAGCTGTTCCTTTAGGAACGTTCCCTGGCCCATGCGGTGTTGACAGCGACTAACTCTGTCAAAGAAGGGCGCGCGACTGGACACGACGAGCTGGCTCATTCGGATCCTACCTCCA
>NW_006768828.1:515424-516228 GCF_000204055.1 Melampsora larici-populina 98AG31
CGCACTCACCGACTTGATCCGTCATCACGAGATGAATGGCAACAACTCCGGCGAGGGATACCGTGTGGTCAACAAGGAGAATTCCTCGTTGATCATGGACTTATCCTTTGAACACATGATCGAGTGGGCCAAATTATTGGTCAGTACTTCCTTTAATAGAATTTCTTTCTATTTGTTTAATCGTTTCATTGACCTCCAAACTGCCAACACGGTCTTTTTGTTCACCTGCAGGCCAAGGGAACGGCAGTGGTCACTCTGGACCTCCCCCCCGAAAAGGTTGAAGGCTTCAAGTGGCGATCGGTCAAGCGGGGTCTCATAACTACGACCCCTGTGTTTGCTGGCAAGCAAGCCAGGACTGCCACCTCCGAGCCACCTGTCACCTGGGGTTATGCTCAGATGCAGGGGATGCATCACCATGTTGATCTCGTCAAAGCCCAAAGATTAGCTAACTTTTCGACCATTGACGACTTCATCCATTTCGCTGGTGTTCCTTTGATCGAGGTTGATCAACTCACGGAAACCTTTGAGGAGAATGGCATTCAGAGCTTTTACCGTTTCCTTTTTCCGGAATCTTTCAACGCGCGCGATATGGAGCGTTGGGGCATTCGCTTTGGCACGGGGCTGATCTTGATGGAAAGTGCCCGTCGCTTCTACCGCTTCCTCGTCAAGGAAGAAGAAGCGAAGCTCCGCAAGATGCCCGTGATCATTTCTGACACCGACACAGAAGATGATGAGAAATGCGAGGTCAAAGTCATGTCTGCAAAGAGAAAATAAGTAAGTTCTGACTTGTTCTCCCAATCTCGG
>NW_006768828.1:516328-518494 GCF_000204055.1 Melampsora larici-populina 98AG31
CTTTACAACGTTTATTTTCCATCTGCTACTCCCACTCTCAAAAGTCATACGTGTCTAGACTATTATTAACGTTATTTGTAATAGTTTCAGTCTTCCCTTTTTTGTTGTAAAAAAACCGTATTGTATCCTCCTGAACCGAAGTTGAATCCTGTGGGATTATATGTTGTTAACTTCGCCTTGGTATCTGTGATTTCCAGCGCGTTTGTCTCGTATTATGGCTGAGCAATTGATATACTGTTTGATCAAATACCTTGAGACATGATCATTATGCTTCCTTACCACCAAAAAAGTGCCAAACAAACCTTGCCGTTCCAAAACCCTTCTCGTGAGGTCGCAAGTCCTTGTCAGTCTATGTTTGCTGAACAGGGAACTAGTGGATAACTTCCATTTTTTCATAAGCCTATCTTATTTCGAATCTGGATATGGCTATAGATCACTAGACTTAAGTGATCTATAGTGATTCGTCAACCAGAAAGAAATCCTTCCAAGGTCGGTAACTCGACCTTTGGAATTAAATGACTTTGTTTTGTGAGGCTCTATATTCATCTCACAAAAGAGCCTCACAGCTTTGTGGCGACTCTTCGGTAGCTTTAGAAGCACCATATCCAGCTGACTCCATAATTTTGCATCATCTTACTCAAAGATAAATCACGCTGCTTAGAACTTAATGTTTATCGACTGACAAAGCAATTCATTACACCAACAACGCACAAAAAGGTCTCAAGCATAGCAAACAATTTTTTGGATATTGAGGCGCTATTGATTGGGGTCCAGAGAGGAGGGCAACAGCGCACAAATAACGTGATCAAGCAGCACACAGGCATTTGGATAATGATTAAAAAACATAAGGGTTTTCGGAGAGGGCCTAATACTCTTTGTAGATACAAGGACAAGCCTGGAGCGCAAACAACTAAAGATAATTTTTGTAATTGGGACGATCAATTTGAAACACTAGCCGAACAAAGGTCCAATTCCCCACCAAGCCTACATCAACTTATTCTTCATCATCAAAGCGGGCATTCCATCGCGTCCAATAGTGGTGAGTAGTGTAGCCAGCGTGCGCAATGAGAGGTTGCAACAAGTTCCGAGTCATAACACGAGCCGCCAGCAAAAGGAGATATTCAGCCTTATCGTTTTCGAAAAGCCATTGACCCTCGCGTTTCAAACAAGCCTTAGTGCAATGAAAACCATTTTCAATGGGATTCATATCCGGTGAGTAAGCTGGCAAGTACACGACCAGAATGCCGGCTCGTCGACAGAGTTCTAGAATTCTTCCTCCGTGGTGTACTCTTGCATTGTCCATGATTAGGACGGAGTTGCGAGCCGGATAGCGGTTCATAACTGGAAGCTAGGGAAAAAAACAAGGAAACAGGACGAAATAGAGACATGGTGTAATGAGCAATCTGGCCAATGAAAGCCATGCTGAAAGGCCCACTTACCAAGTCGTGTTTGAGAAACAATTCCACGTCAATCCGACGAACTGGGCCTTCGATGACGGTCCCAGCAATCATGCCTTGTTCGCTAACCGCCGGGAGTAATGTCCAATGGGAGCGCTCGGTTTGTCTCTTCTCGCGCACCGTTTGAGATCCGCGCTTAGCATAGCTACGCTTTCGGGATGCGTCGCGGCCAACGAACCCGCTTTCATCTGCAGAATCAGAAGTGTCAGTGAACAGAGTAACACCCCAATCAGAAGTCGAGAGATTGATAGGCCAGCACGCACCAATGAACACCAGGCACTCAGGTGGAATACCTGCCACCCGCATCATGAAATCAGTCCTTTCCTCAAGGGACTGATTAGGATGCACCCCTCGAGTGACCAATAATGACAAGCCTAATCGAATATGCAGTTCACGAGTGATGGTAGCGCGGGATACGTCCAAACCGGTCTGATTCTTGAGGTCTTTTTGCAGCTCGTCCAAGTAAATCGAGGGCCGATCAACCACCAGATAAAAAAGTGTTGCAAGATGGGCGTTTGATAGGGAACGGGGTCGACCGAGTGCCTCGTAAGTCGCCGGGTTGACAATGACCCGGTTTGTGAGCAAGAATAATCGTTTCCAACGATAGAGCGAAACCGCGGATATCGAGGTTCGTAAGCGCGCATTGATATCAGCAAGTGGCATGTTCTCCATCGCCATATGACCGCGAGGAGCTTAATGGCTCAGCGTA
>NW_006768828.1:518594-520626 GCF_000204055.1 Melampsora larici-populina 98AG31
TTTCAGGGTGGAAACAAAATTTGAGAAAGAGGGTGGAGGAGGATTATAGGAAAAGCGATATTAATGGATGTGTGATCGATGGGAGTATGGGAGGGAGGGAAGGAACCCAGTGTGACCCCCAACAAAAAGAGAACGCCCCAACGAAATTAAAAGAGGTCTAAAGAAAGAGAAAACATTATGAAAAAAAAAGGAAAGCAAACAGAAGGATGATCTTCTGCAGATCAATCGTCGTGCGAGTACTTTGGTTGACAGGCCGGCCAGTTTGGTTTGGCCACTTGCTGCGCCGCGCACGGACCGGCTTTCGATTTTTTGAATTCTTGGATTTCATTCATTTTGAAATCTACTGTAATATCTACTTCACATATTCGTAACTAATCTATGTTATGTTCTTAACAACCAACACTTTTGACATAATATTTGAAAACATTATTCGTGAGATCTTTCTAACATATTTCAAAACATTACAGTAGAATGTATGGGGAGTTCTTTGGTTTGGCTGTTTGCGTAAAGACCACTGAGAAGCCATCAAGTTTATTCCATTTTTAATCAGTAAGCAGCTGAGCTGTGCCAACCCAAAGTTTAAGTAACATGATGCTAAACGGAGACACCTCTCCTTAACACAGTGAAATACCAGCGTTGATCTCTTTTCCCAGAAGCAAGGGCTCTGCTGTTGTAACATACTGCTTGATACATAGCCACTGGCTCGATGGTATGCATTGAGAAAGTGACCCTCACCGATGCAGAAGCTTTGTGCATTGTGATTTCGAAGAAACAGGGGCTCCCAGCCCCGGGATGCCGGAAGTCAACGGGTATCATGCCGGATACCTCACGGGTATGCAAAACAGAAAACTTTGAGAGAGAAATTTGGCCCAATCTTGAAGTCAGCAACTTTTTCAGAACCAAACCCTTCACCATGCTTCTTTCCAAGACAGAGGCATCCTATCTATCTGAATCTATCAAACCTGCCACTGAAAGTGCTCACCCTCTACGTGCCGATGGACGTCCGCTACTCTCCTTTAGACCCATCAACATTATCACCAATGTTTCTGCCCAAGCCAATGGAAGTGCTAGATGTCAACTTTCGACATCATCAAGCAGAATATTAACTGATGTCATGGTAGGATGTAAGTTAGAGGTAGATGAACGTGACTTCAATTCGATAGGGGCCAAGGTGGAATGTACAGTCGATTGGTGAGCCTTTGATTGATGTGGATTTGTTTAACTTCAAAGTCTGCTTCCCCTTACATTCGAATTGCTAGATTAATTGAAGAAATATCTTTGGGTCAACAGATTTCACTGATAAGCTGTTCGGAAACATTCTACTTCAGTCCACCTGCTACTCTCAACACTTTAGCTTCAGATCCATCACCAATGTATACGATTTATTTGAATTCGATCTTTTCACCTTTAGGCTCTTCCAAGCAACTCAAAATCTCTTCAACTCAAACATGGGCTCTTTATATCGACGTGATTGTGCTTTCGGCTTCAGCAGGAAATCTGATGGATGTAATGTGTTTGGCCGTTCGAGCTGCCCTAAGCGATCTCAAGATACCAAAAACTAAAGAACTCGGCTATCAGATTCAGAAACCTGCCCGGCCGACTATTGATGGAATGGAGGTAGATATATCAGCTGATAAAAGTGAAGGAATGGATGATGTTGGAATCAAGAGCTTTTTGAAAAGTCGGAAACCATTGGTTGCTGGTACACATGGGCCTGGTGGTGGCAAAGCAATTAACTTTGAACTGCAAGATACCGATGGAAATCTTGGTGACCGATTGATCAATAAAGACGATATACCCGTGGTGATTACTGTCAATGTGGTATGTCTTCAATACTCGTACGGCTAAATGCAATCATACCTTAAATCTTGGGTCCGCTTCTATATCAGCTTGGAGACCAACTGTTTCTAGATGCCACATTGGAGGAAGAAACGCTCACTGCCAATCGAGTCATACTCTCATATGGCTCGCCCGCCTATGGCCCGAAAATGTCGGGCTGCGTGCCGTCTCGGGGCTTCTTGGCTCCCCTTTT
>NW_006768828.1:520726-556618 GCF_000204055.1 Melampsora larici-populina 98AG31
TTGTACACATTAGGGAGGCACAGTGTGCTGTCTACTAATGTTACTCAAAAATCAAAGAGGATTTGACTTGCATACCTGTTGTGTCCATGAATCAACTATTGGAATGTGTATAAATAAATCTTAGCCCTGTCGAATCCTCATACTACTCAGCAACCCCCGACCCGCTGCGCAGTTCACTGCGCTAAAATAGCGGCTGCGCTGAGGACCAGCGCACCTAAAATCCCCAAAATATCCACTGCGCCGGAGCGCACCACAGGGGCTAGCATGGTTTTCGGCCACTGCGCCTTTTTGCAGTGCAGCGCACCGCTATATGCGCAGTGTGCGCTCTACTGCGCACCCTATAGTAGCCCCGCGGCGGACATACTTTCCAATCCACTAATTTGTACACAAGGGGCCTATCTTCCCCTTGCGTACCACCAACAACCAATCCGAAGCGAAATGATCGCCTTGTATGACGCAAGAACAGTCATCTGGTGTCATTGTCTTTATCGAACGTCCATGGAATTCCGCATATCGATCGTCGATGATGGCCTTTGCCAACCATCCTCACCCCTGGATTCTTGTTTTTGCTTGATCGGATCACCCAAGACTTATAACTCAGATTCTGATCCGACCATCCTACATCAATTGAATCAATTACACCGTCTTCAAGTGTTGTTTACATCTATCCGATTCCCACTCAACATTCTAAAAAATCTTCACTTTCTAAACTGTCATTTTACTTCATACTTTGACTTCAAGTTCCGAGTCTATACAATTATTAAAAGTTTTCACTTTTTAAACGGTTATTTTACTTCATACTTCCACTTCAAGTTCCGAGTCTATACAATTATAAAAAATCTTCACTTTTTAAACGGTTATTTTACTTCATACTTTGACTTCAAGTTACGAGTCTATACATCGCTCAAGGAAACCATTATGGCTACATCCAATTCAAAGTCAACATCTTTGACTACTCGGAAACAATCCAAGTCTCAGCCTACTACCTCATCAACCAGGCCGGCTTCCTCTCGTCGACCTACTAGTACTACTCAGACAGTGACATTGGATTCAGATGACGAAGACGAAGAACCAACCGATGGTAACTTTGTCACTGAGAATGAAGGAAGCGGAGATGATCAAGAGAAGTCAAATGATGACTCATTTGATAGTAATGTCTCCCCATCTGATGGTAAGCGCAATCGAAAATCTGTCAAGAAATTGGGTAAGAAGAAGAAACCAGTAGTTTCGAAGCGCAAGAAGGTATGTTCCATTCCAATTACATACAACATCAATTTTGTTTGATTTCTAATTGACCTCTATTCTTTCTTTCAAGGCTAAGAACTTCAAGTTACCTCAAAACATCAACCCCGATCAAGACTCGGATGTTGAAATACCTCGTTCAACCGTTGATACCGAGGTAGACCAATTCGATGGAGTGAAAGAATACTTCTCTGATGTTTACACAAAAGAAGTGGTATGTCTCAATTTTTTCATTTTTCTCTTATATCCTTTTCGTTTTAGTTCTCATTTCTTTTTTCAATTATCATCAAGCTGAAATTTTTTAACCACCATCAGAAACCCGGCGAAATGGCCTCGTATCGCGACTGCTTATGGTGTAAAAAACCGTACAAGATTGGTAAGAAGAGCCAGTGGAATCTAAAAGGCCACCGTGATGGTGATGTTGGTCGCCAAGAATGCGAAAGTCGGCACAAGGCAATCGCTGCAGGTGCAAATCTCCCTCCTACCTGGAAGACGAAGCAAGCTGCGAAAGTTGCCGCTGAAGAAGCCGAGAAGTATCAACACGAGAAAGCTGGAATCGAAACATTCTTGAACTTACCGAAATTTACAGTTGGTCTATTCAACATGATCCTCGTCCTATGGCTTCTTCGAAATTCGATCCCGTGGCTACGAATGGAAGACCCTTATCTACAGGCCGCTTTTTCTCTATGTAATCCAAATGCAACACTTTGGTCGGCATCGTGGTCGGCTCGGAGGGCAATGCAGTACTTTGAAGAGTTTCGTACCAAGTTGGTTCACACACTTCAGGTAATTATTTGTTATCTCTTTCATATCAATAGAGATTGTAGTTGCAGTATACTAATCATCATATTTTCTCAACAGGCTCTCAACTCAAAGATTTGTGTCATACACGACGTATGGACCACCAAAGGAGGGAAACGAGCTTTTATTGGAGTTGCGGTATCTTACATAGACGAAGACTGGCAGTTTCATGTCACTCACCTGACATTGAAGCTAATCGCATGGAATCATTACGGTGCTTTGCTAGCTCGGCCTGTAGGAAAGTTTCTGATTCGACACGGTCTTCATAAAAAGATAGGTCCTTCCTTAACTATTTCGTTTATCTTTTCCCAACTCCAAATTAAAAAGAATTGTACTAATTTCATCTTTTTATCTTTTTCCTAATTATACATGATAGCACAGACAACGGACTCAGGATCAAGCAACCCAATTTTAGCAAAAGAACTTCAAAAGATGTTCTTGGAATGCAATGACCCAATCTTCTGGGACTCTAATCGTAATCAAATACGATGCTACTGCCACAAGCTGGCTTTGACAGTCAAAGCCGGACTGGAAGTGATTGGATTAGGGGATCATGGCAGAACGAAACCAACAATTCCTTGTGGAAAAAGACTTTGTCTACTCCTTCCTGACGATCACCTCCCTGCACCAAAGATCGTGATGGAAGATGGCACCGTCGTTGATGAAGATGGTGAGCTATTAGAAAATTGTGATAGTGATAATGAGGATTGTGTGCAACAGGAAGTAGGTAAAGATATTGAAGCCAGCGATGATTCCGACGATGATCAGACAGCACCCGACTACAAGGTACAGAAGCCTGATGCCGCTCTCTTACCTCGGGCAGTAACCAAAGTAAGTCACTTGATCTTCTCACCTCAAACAAAAATTAATTCACTAACTGATTCCTTGATTGCTGAAGGTACGAAGAATCAACAAATTGATCACTTCCAGTGCACCACGACTTAATCATTTCAAGACTTGTGCAACTCAGCTGGGATATGTAGGTGCTGGTCTGATTGCTGCTCATGGACAGCGGTGGAACATATGGTTAGACGCCCAAACACGCTTGTGCAAAGCGAAATCAGTAAGTGTTTTTGTGTTTTTGTTCTTTGGCTATATATTTATAAATTGTTTGGTATGTAGGTGATTAATTTCATGATTAATGAAGATCAAGAGGGCTTCTATGAAGGTATTACTATTAGTCCTGAGGAATGGAAGGCTATCGAGGCATTGAATGAAGTTTTAGGGGTGAGTATTTTTGTTTTCATCAAACTTTTCCAAAGTTATCTTTTTCTGATTTCCCCTTTCACTCTCTCTCTTTCCATTTCTTCAAATTTTCAGTGCTTTCTACGATCAACGAAGAAAATGGAAGGCGACGGGCCAACCGGTGCATCTGTTTTGTTTCAATACTCTGGATTGATCTCGGTTCTTGTAAACATCAAACAAACGACCCCACATCAAGGATTATCTGACATGATCGGTGGGATGATCAAGCAGCTACGTGAATATCAAACCGAGTCACTTCACTGTGACCCAATTGTGATGGCCACAATTCTTAATCCGAGACTTCGACTTGAATACTTCAAAAATAAGTATTCCGATTACGCGGCTTGCGCTGAGGAATTATTCCGCCAGACTTTTTCTCAGTACGAGGAAAATAATCCAAACTCTGCATCGAAGACTACCTCTCAAGCCGACCATGAAACTGATCAGCCCGTCGATCCACTGGACGAAACCAATGTTTTTGGCACTTCTGCTACGGTAGTTTTATCAAGTGACGAAGAACTTACTCAGTACTTCTTGGGCATGCATCCATGTGAGAGCGACATGGATATACTGGATTGGTGGCGAGTAAGTACTCTTTTCTCTATATAAGTGACAAGGCTGACTTCATCATCTACCGCAGCGCAATCAAACACGATTTCCAAAAATTGCCAAGTTGGCTCGTGATTTTTTGGCATGTGTAGGATCTTCTTGTGCAGTTGAAAGGACCTTTTCAACGGCAGAAATTGTGTGTTCCAATCGACGAGGTGGGTTAACTTCAAGATCAATCGAGCGAGCTGTTGGGGTCTGTCAATGGCTCAAACAGAAGTTTGTCCCAGATGGTGAGATTGGAAAGGCGGTTGCAGCTGTGGAACAGCTGGTTGCGGGTCTGAAGAAGAAGAAAAAGGTAGCAAATGTGTAGATTACTTACTCTGCTTCATGATTTCAATTTTTATTATCATTTTCTCTCAAATATTTGTTTTTTATATTTCTCTCTGATTATGTCCTACAACAACTTTTGTGTGTGATTTCTCGTGGGTCTTAGCCCTTAACCTTGTTTTTTTTTTGCCCTGGTAAAAAAAATTGAGCGCACTTTTCCCTCCCCTGCGCTGCGCTGCACTGCGCTATCGACAGCGCTAGTAAGCTCCTGCTTTGCAACCACTGCGCGGTTTGCGCCGCGCTGCGCAGTGTTCAGTGCGCGCTCTGCAAGCTCAGCGCAATTTTCGCGTAAAGTGCGCTGCACTGCGCTGGGGTCAGGGGTTGTACTCAGGGTGATCAATGTGCTACATTGATCTCTATCAAGGTGCCCCATGAATCTCAGAATTGGGTCAGCTCTTATGTGGCAGATAGATACCACTTGTAAAGAAGTATCGGGAATGCTATATCTGTAGATACTTAGAACAAGAACACTTTGGCAATTACCAGTAAAATGCATGAATGATTATGCAGGATGAAGTTGAGTTTCAGGTGTCTGCTTGTGACCATGTCAGTCTGAGTGTCGTACCACTCTTGTTGATGAAGAGGGGGTTTCTTTGATGTTGAGGAGAGGATGAAACTTTTGAGTGAAGATCACGTGTTCGGCAAAGAGATGTACGATTTCAAGTCTGAAAATGTTGAGAGACCCGGACAGCTTAACTTCAACTCGAACCACTCACAAACACGAGATGCCACCATCCTCACCTCAAATCATAGCATTCACTTCTCAGCTCACCAGGGCATGTCGATCCCTGGTCAAAATTCAACCAACCGTCATTGTTCGGAAAGCCTCATGGCTACCTAGTCAGCTTTCGGAGAGACAAAGTCATCTCAAACCCTTTCATCGATCGACCTCCACATCTTCAACAGCTTACCCTTCTGGCTCAGTCAAAAACCCGACTAAAGTGATTCCTTCAACTTCTATCTCACTCTCAAAGTTTCAACGAAAAGATAACCTATCCGGTTCGAATTCGATTCCTTTCGCTCACCGAACGCTGCCCGCATTACCAGTCAGTTTTCTCATTTTAAGGATATACAGAATGGATCACATGTTAACATCACATACTCGTTCCTATAGGATCGAAGACCACTGTATATTTTAACATTTTTGGCTATCTCTGGAGTTTGGGTAACATTTGTTTACTTTTCAACAAATGCTGAAAAAGCCAATTCGTCAGTAGTCAAAGCTGTTTTGTTCGAATTACGTACAAATCCTATGAGTAAAGAAGCACTTGGTACATCAATTCGACCTGAGAAAGATGATTTATTTGGTCAACTATGGGTAGATGGACAGGTGCGTTAACATTATGTTGTATTTAGATGTGAGCCGAGGAAGAGGTGTTCAGGAGTCAATGTAGTTTACTGAAGAGTATTGGTTTTTGAAAGATTAATTTGATGCAAGGTGCAGTAGATGTCGCTTTTAGAGTGACTGGCTCATCAGGTTAGATCCTCACTACATTTAGTCAGCTATGCTAGACTTGAAAGTTTCTGATTATCTTTCGGATCGTTTTATTCAGACTCGGGGAAAGTGTACTTTACCTCAGTCAGACGTGAGCGAGATTCGGAGTTTGAAATCAGTTGAGTGATTTCTTTATCATATTCAAAACATCTTTGAACCAATGCCTGCATCAGAACTTACCGCCACACGATTTTATTTTAGTCCGGTGGAAACTTATCCGAGATGATGGTACGGTCTTCGATCTTAGTAAAGAGCCCACCCCCACCTTTTTCACCGGTAACGGGACATCTACCCTCATCAAACCACCAAAAGGATCTTGATCAACTCGTGATACCCTCATTGTCTAAATGGAATTTGGCGTGGATTCACACAAAACCGCTTTGGCGAGGTTGATATGATTTAGACTACACGCTGCTGCCAATCACTGATAATTCGTACTAGCACGCGTCACTTGGGTCCAAATCAAGAGGGACTATACTGTCATCTTATTGTATTGTCCCCACATGGGTTGAAGGTCTGCCTGGTACCAGCCAGATAGCACCTTGAATTTCCTACCAAATTGATCTCTGAAGCCTTTTGCAGCAGTGTCTTGTGGCCTTGTATTGTATGTAAGGGTATGTAGGGTGAAGGAATTATATACACTAAGCGTATATAAAAGTTCAGTGTGACTTGTGGCTGATCTCAGAATAATTCTGATCTGCCTGAGGTTTTTCAAATGGTTGCCTGTTGAAACAACCGCACATCATATGATCATTCAGCATTGAGTTCAGAGCTCAATGGATTTATAAGCTAAAAACAAATGCCACAAACTTAGCAAAGCTCTTTGAGATGTTGCTCTGAGAGTGCCTTACAGGATAATCATTCTGGGAAAACTCAGCTGAATGTTCACATGTATTTTGCTCATTCAGATTCACCAGGATTCACTTGTTGTCACTCTGAGCTCTAGCAAAGGACCACAGACTGTCAAAGACTTTATCTGATACTATAGAGATACCTCTCAGTATGCTCAGTTTCAAGGAAGGCTACAACCTGGCCTCAGGAGACATTATTTGAGTGAATTCATAAATTTTGGGGAGCCCTCTTGGATAGGAAAAATACCTCCTAAAAGAAGAGCTCACAGCTATATGGAGTGGACTCATTGTAACCCTCACAATAAATACTTGGGGCAACCTCTATTAAAGAATTTTATTCATGTGGGAATTTGGAAAAGGAAATCAACTTTTAATTTTTGGAGCTCATCCCTGGGCCCCATGTCACATGTTTAATGTGCCCCACATGAACAAACTGAATATACATAGTACCTATTTGGTTAGAAAAAGCCTGAACAAATAAAAGCTATAAAAACAGTCATAAAAATTCCTCAATTCCATCATCCAATTGAAACTGTCTGTCTCATAACCAATTGGCTACCATCAACTCCATGAAATTGAAGACCGAAATATATTACCAATTTTTTCAAGAGTAGATACAGGTGTTTCAATTTTGAACTTGGAAGTATTCAATACCCTTCTCTTCTCAAAGTAAGATTCAATCTTCTTTCTTGTTACTGGATCATGAGTTTGTAGTTTTGTTTTCCAATCTACCCTTTTAAGTATCTTAGCATTCTTGGCCCTATCTTTTCCAAGATTTAATGAATCACCTATAGCTGGCATTGGTAGCTTATTGATACCTTCATCAATCCACATCAAATAATCCCCAAACTGCCACCAGGAATCCTCATTAGTTTCACCATCATCTGCAGTCAATATAAAGTGATAGTTGTCTTGTAGAGTTTCACAGGCCAATATGACAAGTCTTAATCTGTCTTGGTATAATTTCCAAAGCTCAGGTTGACTTTGCAGCCAAGCCCTTTCAGGTGAATCATGCCAAGGGAAAGGACTCTTGTCCAGTATAAAACTCTTGTGTAAGGCTTCCATTTTTTCTGTAACTTTCTTTTTGTTTTGTAGTGAGGTCTTAGTGATATCCATGTTTCCAAACTCTAAGACATCTCCAATGGTTAAAACTTTGACCAAGTCTACACCTTGTTTTCTCCCCTCTACAAGCTTCTCTTCATCCCACCACTTAGGTAAACCTTTGCGCTTCAACATGTATGATATGATAGCCCTTCGTATTCTGAATTCTGGCCCCAAAACCTTTTTGAGAACCTCTAAATCACTTGGCTCTCCAGATAGGTATTCTATCAGATTATTCATGTACTTCAATTCATCAATAGTCAGATTTGTGAATGTTTCCCAAGGTATATCAATTCTAAATGCAATTAATAAGAGGTCCTTGGCTCTATTGTTAATCAAATCTCCCCTTTCATTTAGAATCTTTGAAATTTCAAATTGATTCATCTGAGCTTCCAAAGCAACTGATCTCCTTGTGAATTCAACAAGACTCAATGGTGATTTATCTCTGATGAGAGCAAACATCCTCTTGTCCAACAACAAAGATTTTCTCTTAGCCAGTTCAAAATCTTCTTGAGTTACCTTGATTGGTAGGAATTTCTTTTTGTTCTTCACTTTGAGAAGACTACAAATAAATTGGACAGTCTCTTCATCACTCATATCCACTTGCTTGTTTGTTATTTCTTTTGAAATATGATCTGAATGTGATGGATCTTTCTTCTGGACCAGAATTGACTGAACTGTTTCTTTACCATTGTTGGTTTTTACATTGGAAGATTCTTTTTGGCCCTGATCCCAGACAATATCTTTTGTGTCTATATTTCCAGAGCTTTCAGAGAGATCCTTTGGATGTTTGATTTCTACTACATCAACTTCCTTTTCATGGCCCTGATCCCGGACAATATCATCCGTATCTATAATTCCAGAGCTTTCAGAGGGATCTTTTTGATGTTCGATCTTTACTCCATCAACTTCATTGACATTTGCTTCTTGCTTATCAGTCTTTAAAAGTTCACCATCTAATTTTTCCTGATGATGAAATTCCTCAGAATGTGCTTGAACCCCTGTCTCAGACCAAAAGTCACTTGCTCTTCTCTGTATGGGGTATGGGGTCTGTGTGGCCCAACACCAAAATGAAATGAACTCATGTTTATAAGGTACCATGTGTCCCAGATAATCTGATAGTTTTCGGTCTGGAATCTTGGTGGTGAACTTTGCTAGCAGCCCAGGATTTGACTGAAGACCCACTGTTGAACTTGTTTTTTGTGGATTGCCATGTGGTAAATTGATATTTGTGGACTCTGAACTCAATCTATCTGTCAGACCCCACTTTGAAAACTTGATCTCCTTCATTCTTTGCATGAATATCTCTGGAGTGGTTTTTATCTGACTCCAAAGTGCAGGCACTCCTTTTTGGATTGGTGAAATGACTCCAAGATAATTTGATGATTTTAGGTCTTGAAATCTGGGAGTTAACCTTTCCAATAGCCCATAACTTGACTTTGCAAGACTTTCAGAAGGTTTGGTTTCTGTATCTTCATCTTTTGTGTTTCTACTTGTAGGTTTTGAAGCTAATTTATTTTTTGTGTTCCGCTTGCACCCACCAGAATTTTCTTGCTTGATTTTGACTGATTTGATACTACTAGGAACTATAAATTTCTCCTTGATACCATTGATATCATCACTTTCAAGTATCTCAGGTGTCTTCTTGTCAGGTACTGGTATCTCTGATAACAAATTCCTAAAAACAGTGCAATGGAATTTGTTCAGCATAAATGGTAGCTCTAAACCAAGAATTGTCTCAAAGCTTGATAGGCTCACATTTTTTCATTCTCTGCTTGGATATATTTTGATTTTGTGTTTGAATTAGTTTTCTTTGGTTCTTCCTTGGTACTTTCCTTCTGGCTGTGATCAAGTAAATCGTTTGGCCTGTTGTCAGTTTTTTTGAAACCACTATGCTTTTCAACACCCCTATTTTTGGTTGCATCTAGTGAGACCTTCTGGAGTAGGGGCCTTTTTTGGAATGCATCTCTACAAATAAAAACAGATTAGTTGGACTCTTTATTCTGCCAAGAGAAGATTGTCCCATGAATCAAGTTTATGACTTACTTTTGCACAATTGTCTGTGGAGGAGCTGCCACATGAGGGAGCTTGCGAGTCTTAGTGTCTATGATCTTTTGAAATCTTTTACTTTGGACCTCATAGTTTTCTTTTAAGCTTTGCTTAGGCTCCTTCAATGTGGAAGAAGTAACCGTATTCTTTGTCACATCTGTTATTGGAGGTTTCAGAATCTCATTATTGACACATTGGTCTTTCATCTCAGATCCTTGAGGGATGTTGAAATTAGTGCGTGTTTTCTTTTCATCTACTTTTTGAGAAATTATTGGGGGAAACACAGGGGAGTTTGTTGCAGCTTTTGTAGAACTTTCTGGAGGCTGTTGTTCAGTTTTCTCAAGATCGACATTATTTGACACCGAGTATTTTCCGGGGCTTTCCAGGTCATATAAGTCCTTTCTGGTATGGAAGGTCAAGAATCCTTTTGCATATTTAAGTCTACGGATCCACAGATCCATGTCAAAACTTTCCTGACTGCTTTGCAGCTCATTGTTGTCCCCAGAATCTGAATCTTTGCCACTTGGATTTGACATAATCGTTTCGCCAGTGTGGCCCTGTGGCCAGGGTATCAAGATATTGCGAGTCGAAGAGATTGCGTGCTCTTTGTTTGAATGAAACATGGAAGTGGAAAGTAGATCTGCATGAGGCTGTAGGCTTACCCAATTGTCACCGATCAACACTTTTTCAATTTGACCAAAACCTGTGTTCTTTGCATATTCCTGACTATCATCGAGACGATTTGGGATGTCACCAAAATCTTTGGAAGAGGCTATCAATTTATTTACATGCTGGTGTGATTTTACACTTCCAGGATACGTAGGTCTTCTGAAGCTTCTATATTCAGATCGAGAGCTGAACACATCAAGCACTTCGTTCAGATTTCTGATGTATGGATCGTAGACGTAGAGATACTTACAATTCACGCTTCCCATCGTTGTTTCGAGTCCCACCAGAAAGATCTTTTGAACCAGATACGGAGGTCTTGTCGATGTCAGGACTTGATTTGTCCGCCACAGTAGGAGAAGACCCTTTGTCCCTCGCTGCTTCCTGTTTGAGCTGAGGTTTTCTGACAGGAGGTTGGTCTGCGATCGACTTTCCAAGCAGCGGGGGAAACTCAATCTCACTGTCTACAATCGTGTGCTTCAATTTTTCATCCAATGGTATTCTCTGAGACCGCTGTTCTCTGGCTGAGTCAGGTGGGCGAGAGTAGCTGGGATGGGCCTGCGCGCGCGATGATCTACTTGGCTTTCTAGTATCCATAGCAGACACCTTATTGCCACTATTGAGAGGGAGTTCCAAGGTGTCTACCGGATGAGGGTTCCCTAGGTCTGCCTGCCAATTTGTGGACGGATTTCTGATGCCGTGAGGCTTCAAGTTTCGAAAAGTGGGTTTTAATGAGCAGAAGTGCATCTGTAGCAGTGGAAAATCCACCTACCAAATTGACGTAGTTCGGAGAAAAGAAAGGTGCGGGCGTATGGTATGTTGGAATGGCAGGATAAACTATCGAAGGTTGAACATGGGACGGAGGATGCACGTAGAACGGTGATGCCATTGGCACGGCGGGATAGTAAGGGACATATGTGATACCGGAGAGTGGGTCCACCAAGCGAGGTGGTACGTGAGATCCATATTGCATTTGGTGATACGGATATTGCTGTATTGGAAAGCCAGAATACGAATATGGCTCGGCGTACCAATGACCCATACCATCAAATCCCCCGTACGCGCTGAAGTGGTGATGTGGTGAGGGAGCTGAATAGATGGGTACAGGAGGACTCTCATGATAATCTCTATCAAGATTGAAGATCGGGCGAGAGTCTTGTTGTCCATTCAATTTCAAGTGCTCTGCACTTTGTACTTTGCTTCTTCGACTCGCTCCAGAGCGGATTTCACGTCCTGGGTTATCCTTCGAAGGATCAGCAGTCTATTGGAGCAAAGAAAAGACATTATGAGTTCGAAAGCCAGCATCAGAAGTAAGATGAGAATCGAGGTTACTAACGGTACGCGCCATTTTAGACTCGTGTGCGTGCTGGCTCACATTCGGTGGATGTGCTGGAGTATTGTCTGCTTCAACAGGACCTGAATATCGGGTGTGAGCTATCTCGTCTTTCTCTTCAGCTTGAGGTGAGCTATTGACGGAGTTGCTTCCCCGAGCCGAACGAAATGACGACGACACCTCTTCTTCTGTTCGAATCGAGTCTGGAGAAGTCTCAGAGACAAAATGTGCGGATGTAGGCGCCAGTTCAGGCTTAAACAATTGTACCGAACCACATCTGCGCTGATTCAATGTCACAATGACTATAGCCCAATACATCAAGAACATCATCTTGGTAAAATTTTGTTGTTCGTATTGGAGGAAGAGCCGATGTTGGGCATATGATAGTAGAAGGCTCTTTGAGCGCTTTCGGTCGGATGAAAAGCTAACCACAGCTGTGCTGTTCGGATGTCTGCCCGTACTCCTGACTTGAGTATCTACGGGTGGAGATCATCGCGCGCAGAGTGGTCAGGAGGGTATATGAAGCTTGTTTCTGAAGCGTTCGGGATGCGAAGTAGTCTTGTAGACAGCCTTGAAGAAAATACGTCACTGGATGCCCTTGGCGGACAACGCAGTGGTTCAATCAAATTTGACGTTGAACCATACCGTATTTGTAGGTGAACTAGAATTGCGTTGCGCAAGTGAGCTTACGTAAGTAAGCCCCTCTTCCAATGCGGCCACCTCCGCTCTCGAAGAGGGGCTTAGGGTATACCCCGACTTTGGCCTGAGACCAGCAAGTGAGCATGCACAAGGCTCATTATAAGAAGCTCTGGCAATTTTTTGTGAGGTTGCACAACGTTAAGAGCCCTCAAAAAAGGATTTTGAGCAAAATTGCTTGAAAGTCCTGCTGGTCTCAGGCCAAAGTCAAGGCACTAGCCCTAAGCCCCTCTTCAAGAGCGGACATGGCCACATTGGAAGAGGTGCTTAGTTACAGCACATTAGTACTTGTACATTTTCTTATGATATTCTTGCTACAAATTTTGAACCCCCCAATCAAAAAACCAGTAACTCAGGTGAGGAAGCATATGCAAAGATATGAAGCACTTGAACAATGTACTTGATGATAGCCCTTGCTCAAGTGAGTCTGACCAGAGCACAAGCGGTGTAAAAGACTAGCTAGAGTGCATCTCTCCAAACTCACATTTTCTGGTGGAGTTCCAAGAATCAAGTACATAAGGGTACTTTTTTCAACTAACCTTCTACAAATTTCTACAAAAAGCTCCCAAAGTTCAGTGTGTAGTTCTCTGAAGCTTTCTACATAGGTTGGGACCCTATCTGCTGGTTTAACTTGAAAGGAAGTGCTCTGGTGTCAAAATGTAACATCAAGGGTATCCAAACCTTGTGTTTTGTGCCCCAGAAGTTTCAGAAGTGATATCCAGAAACTGTTGGGACAGCTCCAAATGTTGCTGGATCTCAACATGACTTTGCAAACTTCAGGCACACCTGATGTATCTGCACAACAGAGCCTTCTAAATAGAGTCTTTGAATTCCAGAGGCTTAGAGGTGCTCTCAAATATTCTCAGAAGTGTCAACACAACTTTTGAATACCCCTATTGTTATTTCTATGCTTCCAGATTTCATTGGAGGCATATACAGAAGGCTTGGGCTGGCTTAGGTCATTACAACAGGACATGAGGCCTGTTCTCAAGACAGCTCTCAAGCTGTGCAGAATGTTCATTTTGCATCAAAAGTGGTACCCAAATATGTTGAAAAGTATACAGAACAAAAGAAGAACATTCTGAGGGTTTTTGTGATGAGGTGTAGGGGGAAGTTGAAAAAAGTACATAATGTGACTTACTGCTTGCCCAAAAATGCAAGTCTGTTGTAAGCCCCTCTTTGTGGGTGCAGCAAATGTGCTTGTGAATGGCTTAGTTAAGCTTGAAAGATACCACACATCTGAACCAGGATATGATGGATCTTCCTCCCTTTGTACATAAGAATTCTCCTGGACATAGACATCAGATTTTACCCTGGTAATGGCATCTGGGTCTTGCGCATGAGGCCCAAAAGCCCACGTGATTGACAGTCACATAACCCTGGACTCTTCTGAGGGACTTCTATATGGTCTGCTCAGCTCTAGATTATAGTCATGTGATGGTACAGGTAGCAGGCTCATCCAATACTCCTTATATGGGCCCATAAACCCACTTAAGATTTTATCTTCTTGAAGTTATACCACATGTATAAAAAATGACAGAGAGAAAAGCACACATGCACACTATCAAGTTATCTGATCACACACAGAGAAAGCCAAGATACATGCGCCCAAGATATTTCTACCCATCATACTGTGACTGTACCAGGAGGCTTAAAGCCTCACAAGTACTGAAAAAAATTGCCAACAAGTCAGCTCCTGAGCTGCCATATGAATTATAAAATAATCAACAAAAGTTTTCCATTTTCAAGGCAATCAAAAAAATAAACATATAGGTCACAAAAATTTGTTTTCAGAAATCTCATCAATTATTCTCAAAGCAAAATTATTCCCCTAGGAAAAATGGAAAATCTTTGTAGATCACTACCCAATCTTCCAGCAGGCAAATGTTTCATTAATATCTGAAAAGGCACCACCAATGTGATAAATCCAAACAGGTTGATGCTCAAAATGTCAGGTTTTGTGATTACTATGATAAAGCTGTCATCAAATAAAGATATTGTCATCATCTAAGTGATACCATATGAGAATCAAATGGTATACTCCAACTCTAAGGAATTGAGGATCCAAATAGACTCTTGATTTTTGCAGTAATAGATACAGGTGTTTCAAGCTTTATTTCTGAAGAATTCAAAGATTTTCTCTTTTCAAAGTACACTTGAATTTTCCTTCTGGTTTCCATATCATAATTTTGTAGTTTTCCTTTCCATTTTACACCTTCAAGTATCTTTGCATTCTTGGTCCTATCCTTTCCAAGTTTCAACAAGTCACCTATAGTAGGTATAGGGTGCTTGTTAATGCCTTCATCAATCCACATCAAATAATCTCCAAACTGCCACCATGAATCCTCATTGCTTACTCCATTATCTGCAACCACTATAAAATTCTGGCTTGAGGTCAAGGTTTCAAAGGCCAGGATGACAAGTCTTAGCCTCTCTTGATATAATTTCCACAGCTCAGGTTGGCTTTCTAACCAAGCTCTTTCAGGTGACTCATTCCATGGGAAGGCTTTTTCTTCTGGGGATATAAATGTTTTATACAGACTTTCCATTTTATCTGAAACTTTATTCTTCTTTGTCAGTGAGGTCTTACTGATATCCAATTCTCCAAACTCTAGAATATCTCCAATGGAAATCACCCTAACTATGTTTAGAGCTTGTCTCCTGCCTTCCTGTAACCTTTCTTCATCCCACCACTTATGTGAAGATTTACGCTTCAACATGTATGATATAATTTCTTTTCTTAATTTGAATTCTGACCCCATAAGGGCTTGGTAACCCTTCAAAGTACTTGGATCTTGACATATATATTCTATCTCATCATTCATTGACTTTAATTCTTTCTTGTTACAATTCGTGAATGTTGGCCATGGTTCATTACCTTTGAATATGCTTGATAAATGGTCCTTTTCTGTTTTTGAAAGTGCATTGTGCTCTTCACTACAGACAATCAATAATCCATGTTGCTTGATTTGGCGGTGGAAAACTATAGTTCTCCTTGAAAACTCAGCAATAGGCAATTGTGATTTCTTTTTGACAAGCTGGTATAGTTCTACAACTGCATTCCCAATATGATTCTTGATCTGCATATAATCTTCTCGAGTTATCTCAAGTGGTAGAAATTTCTTTTTGTTTTTTAATTTTAGCATCTTGCAAATCATATTTATCTTTTCTGCTTGACTTAGATTTGTATTGAATTTTTCACTTGAAGAACCATTGGATGTGGATGGGGTGTTGATTTGGACAGAATGTAACTGAGATGGATTGTTTACATCACACTCTGCTTCTGGGTTTAAAGATGAGTTTTGACTTTCATCTTGGACAAAATTTTCTTTATTATTTGGTTCAGAATCTTTGGCCAAACTCTTTGAATGTTCTATGTTTGCTTCATCAAATTGATGATTCTTGTTTTCTTTGGTCATACTAAAAACACCTTGACCAACAACTTCTTTGTCATCACCAACCTGTATGAGTTCTTCTTGATCTGCCTTCTGAACCCACAAGTCATTTACTTTTGTCCATATGGTTCCTGGGGTATCTTTTATCCGGATCCATAGTGGAGATACTTGGTTTTTGATAGGTGAAATCTCACCAAAATTGATTGATGATCTTAGGTTTGAAATCTTCCTGGAGACCTGCTCCAATATCCCAGGATTGGACTCAACACCAATATCAGTTTTTTTGGCTTGCACATTGCTCCTGAGGTTATCTGTTGGCATTGGACTCAAGTCATCTGTGGAAGCCCACTTTGGAATCCAATTCCTATCCACTCTCCTCATAATGGGCTGTAAAGCGGTCTTCATCCAATTCCACAGTCTAGGTACTTCTTCTTGGATTGGTGGAATGGTTTCAAGATAATTTGATGCTTTAAGCTTTAGGTCTGGAAGGCTGGGCGTAAAGCTTTGAAACAGTCCATAATTTGACTCAGGTACATCTTCAGGAGGTTTGGTTTGTTTATCCACATTTGATACATTTCTACTTGAAGGGTTGGAAGCTGCTATCTTTTTGGTATTTCTTTTAGACCCACCAGAATTTTCTTTCTTGGTTTTGTATGATTTGATGCTACTAGGAACTATGAATTTCTCCTTGATCTCCTTGGCATCATCACTTTCAAGTATATCAAATTTTGTCTTGTTAGGCATCGGTTTCTCCAATGCCAAATTCCTAAAGGTAGGGAGAAGTAATCTGCTCATGAGTATGTTGTCCTAATCTTCTTTTGAACCAACAATTGTTTTTTAAGCTTACTTTTGATTGTCATCAGGTTGGATGCATTTTACTTTTTTCTTTATTTGAGCATTTTCTTGAGTATTTTTTTCAAGGCTTGAATCAAAGAACTCCATGTTCTCCTTCTCAACTATGTTGGGGTGATCATACTTTCTCATGATCCTGCTTGTAATCCCTTCATGTGATATCTTCTTGGGCCAAGGTCCTCCTAGGAATCCATTTCTTTGGACAAAACACAGATTAGTCAGCATATTTCTCCGGGACAGATTGTCTCAATGCTATAATTTTCTGGCTTACTTCTGGGGGTGTTTCTCTTGGGGAAATGCCAAATCAGGTGGAGCTGGAGTCTCTGTGGTTAGAGTATTTCCAAATCTTTTGATTCCTTCAAAATTGTGGCGTTTGACTTCAGGAGTACCTTTCAAGCTTGGATTAGACTCTCTTATTATAGAGACAAGAGGTGTATGCTTTGGCATTGCTGTCTTTGAATGTCTTAGAATACCCTTCTTGAGGTTTTGGTCGTTTTGCATATCTTCCCTTCTGACCTTTGGTTCAGTTTTCGAGGTCTTTACGTCTGCCTCTCGAGAAGATTTCCAGTTTAGGGCAGGAGATCTTCTTGAGACCTCTTCGGAGATATTTGAAGGTTGATTCTCACTTGCAATAGGCGTGACACTTTCCAAAGCGAAGTCTTTTGGGTTTTTTTCATAGTTATACAAATCTTTTCTAGTATTGAAGGTTGGAGATGCCTCTACATCTTTCAGTTGACGGATCCAGAGATCCATGTTAAGAGTTTCTTGCCTTATATGCGAGTCCTGTTGGTCCTCGAATTTTAAAATTTCGCCACTTGGCCTCGGCGTAGTTGATTTTTCGGGTTGTCCTTGTTCAGCTGACCAGTGCATCAATATATTACGGGTTGGAGAGGCTGCCTGTTTTTTGCGTGATTGAAGTACGGAGATGGATGGTATATCCCTGTGTGGTTGTAGGCTCACCCAATTTTCCCCAATCAGCACTTTTTCAGCTTGTCCAAAACCTGCGTCCTGCGCGATTACCTGATTATTATCAAAATAACTTGATGTATCACCAAATTGCATTGAAGAAGCTATTAAGTTATTTACATGCTGCTTTGATTTCGCACTTCCAGAATAATGAGGTCTTCTTAACCTTCTTTCCTTCAATTGAGATCTATTTGCATCATGATGAACTTTGTTCAGTTCTGAATTATGAAGGATAGGCTGATTAATACTTACAAATCCCGTTCATCGACGTTATTGTGACTATGGCCAGAAATATCTTGCCACTTCAAGTCAGATATGGAGGTCCCACTGATGTCGGCTCTTTGTTTGTCCGTCGTACTTGGAGGATCCCTGTTGTCCATATCCTCTTCTTGTTTAAGCTGAACTTTCCTCACAGGAGGTTGATCTGCAATCAACTTCCTCTTCAACTGCGGGACTTCAATGTTACTCTCTATGTCAGTCTCCTTGACGTGTTTGTCCAGTTTTGTAGTCTGAGACTGCTTTTCTCGGGCTGACTCAGGAGATCGAGCGGGGTATGGATTGCCGTGCGGGGCAGATGGTCCATGCGTCTTGCTAGGATTCAAAGCAGTATGTCTACCGTCACTTTGGAGTGGGATATCCATGCTATTTTCTGGGCGAGGGTTCTTAAGCTCTACCTGCGGATCTGGGGACGAATTGGTGAAGCCATAAGGCTTTGAATTTGACAGCATATGTTTCAATTAGCAAGATCCATTCTGAGTAGTACAAAACCACTTACCTGATTGTTCTGATTTTGCCAGTAGAGAGGCCTGGGCGCAGGATATGCTGGAATCGGAGGATATATCATTGAAGGTTGGAAAGAAGACGAGAAGTGCGTGTAAAGCGGGGACGAAATTGACACGGCAGGATAGTAAGGAACATATGTGATCCCGGAAAGTGAATCCACCAAGGGAGGTGGCACGTGAAATCCATGTTGCATGGTATAATATTGATTTTGCTGTAGTGGATATCCAGAATAAGAATATGGCTCGAGATACGGTTGTCCCATACCATTGACTTCTCCGGATGAGCTGAATTGGTGATGCATAGAGGGAGTTGTGTATGCGGGATCAGCGTGGATTTCTTGAAAATCTCCTCCAAGACTGAAAATCGGGTGAGAGCCTTGTAGTACATTCTGGTCTGCATCTTGTAATGTGCTTTTCTGCTTCGCTGCGAAGCGTGTTTTGGGTGTTGGGTCGTCCTTTCCGGGATCAACATTCTAAGGGAGCAAAGAATAACCACAAGAATCAGACATTCAGCATCCGAAGACTCGTCGCGCACTAGACTCGAAGCGGCTGACACGAGGGGACATTGGAGACTGTTGATATATGTGCTGGCCGACATCTTGAGAAGACGATGTAGTTTTGTCTGCTTCCGTAGGACCTGATTTTGTTGTGTGAGACACTATTTCTTTTTCTGCATTGCAGGGATGAGGTGGGAAATCAGCGGGGCTGATTATCTGAGCATTATGGATAGACCGCGACGCTGCTCCTTCTGCTCGGATCGACTCTGGAGAGGTCTCAGAGGAAAAATGCTCAGATGTGGAACCAAGTTCAGATTTAGACAAGTGCACCGCGCGACATATGCGCTGGTCCAACGTCACGATGATCATAGCCCAATAGATTAAAAACATTGTTTTGATCTTCTTGACCATGGAAGAAGCGAGGAAGTTTGGCATCAAGTTGAAGGAATCTCTTTCAGCGCTTTCAGATGAAAAGAAGCTCGCCACAGCTGGGATATTTTGCCTCGCCTGTCTGCTCCGAGCCCTACTATCGGAGTATTCTAACGGGGGTTGAACATCCCGATTCCCGCGCAGGCGGTCGGAGGTGGCTACATGAAATCTGTTTCTGAAGTGTTCGGGATGCATTGCGTAGTCGTATGAAGAGTGGTTTCAAGTCACCGGATTCCCTTCTAGAATCACAGTAACTTGTCTGGTGTAGCAAAAATTACCGTATCTGCCTTGCTGACTCCGACCGGCTCGGGTCGGCGGAGTACTTAGATAAGTTTACCGTATCTGTGGGATGACTAGAAAGCGGTCTTGCCAAGTCAAAGGCCAAACGCATTGTACGTACATACAAGGATTTGTGCACGCCTTTCTATGTGATTTCCCGAAACCACATGCGAGGATCGATCAGAGGAAAAAATTGATCTGAGGCACCGCAAAAGTGTTCAGAATAACAAATCAAGCTCGATTCATTGTCATGTAAAAGACTGCGATGAGCTCATCGCTCGTTGCTACGCCAAACAAGCCTTCAGCGTCTCTAAGCGCTCCTACAGCGTTCATGTCCAGAGAATTGGAGGACTGCCGGAGGTTGGGAATCGCGGGAATGGGAATAGGATGTATGAGCCTGTACTCACCGCCACGTTTCAGTCTGTTTCAGTCCAAAGGTTTAGACTGAGCAGTACACAATTATCCTCAATTATCTTCTTCGTAAACATTCGTCCCATTGGCCTACATAGAAACCATCCTGTCTATGTTTTTAATGCATTTTGAGTACAACTATGTAGTGCGCGACATAAGACTAGATCACATTTCGATGATCTTGACCAGACCGATCATACAAACATCCTACTATGAACATATCAAAATAAGAGTCTTACAAGCTCTTCGGATGATTTTTCTCACTTAAGTTGAGTAGGAGTGGGGAAGGGTTGCATATGAAAGGACCTACGGGAGATCCGGGTGAAAAAGCCTCGATCGCTGTCACCTGCTGTCACATGTTAAAGCATCGATCAAGCGCCATCATCAGAGCGGTCTGAGTGCAAGACCAACTTTGATAATGATCGGAAGAGAGTCAATCAAATGTCTTCTTTTACTTTCTTTATCGTGTTTCTCTCACTTAAAGCGCTCTGAAATTTGGACAGGCCAAATTGGTCTGACGGTGCTGTTTGTTCTAGCGTACGCTCTCGACTGATGTTGTTCTCGCGATCTTGTGATATTTTTGATCCTCCTGATTATCATTTTGTTATCTTTGTTGGTATCGATCTATGTGTGCCTTTGACACTCTGTACCAGTTTGGACTTGTATGTTTTTGATTGTACTATATCATTACTCTTTGGCTTTTAACAATGACTTACTCGGTTATTTGTTCATTTGTTTGATTCGAGTTTTCATTGATTCTTCTCTATCACGGAGAATATGATACTTCAGCTTATGATATCTGATTGAATCATTGGTGTTTTGTCAAAAAAACAAATCGTTTTTCTTGTTCGCCTCATAATTTCAATCGATATGTCGGTTCGGAGCGGTTATGAATCGATGATGTTACTGCTCTGGAACAACTGGAACTGCACAACCTCTCAATGCTCGGTGATTATTGGAAAGGAGGTAACTTTGTCTACAAACATACGCGAGTGACTGAAGATGAAAGATCAAGCTGCATATCTCAAAAGGCGTCTTGAACGTCTATAAGCCAACGGTGTGGCGCTTTGTTGGATGTTTCAAAATAAAAGTTAAGACCAATTGGGCGTTGACCAACCCCTGTATGCCTATTCATTCATACAGCTCCCAATCCCAATCCCATCCCATTCCCAATCTCCGGCAATCCTCTGGTGCTCCCTTCATGTCGGTAGCGCTGCCGGTGGAATGCTCCAAATTCAAGAATCTGGCAATTTGGGGAAAACCTGATGACAAAGGAAGCCAATTCACAAAAACAAAGGGAGGTGAGGAGACAACGCAAGCACTAATTGCGGAAGCGGAAATTCTTTTGAGTCAAAAACACAGGAACAAGAGACGCTATTGGGGTTGATGAGGGTTGATGGCAATAGTTGAAAAATTTCAAGTAACAAAACCAAAAATGACTGGGTCCTCTGGGGAAGGAACACATTCGAGCTGAACCAAAGCATTTTTCGCCCCATTCGCCAGTAGCAGCCACGACTGGAAACAGGAAGCGCATCGCGTGAAATTCCGAGTGCTCGTCTACTCTCACTGCGGGCAACGCCTGTGAGACGAGGGGAAGCACCGGCTATCGATTCATCAAATGAGTTTCATCCTCCACCTTGAGGACATTCAAGAACCGTGTTTGCGAGTCGCATTTGCCAGCTCAGCATCTTGTTTTTGCCAAATGCCGCAAGACCGCGACGTCTTCCTGGCCCCCTTGGGGCCCTGTTGAGTTGTCCTCGGATCACCGACTGATGCCTCCTTTGGGTCAGCGGAGTCAGCGATTGACTTCCGATTTGGAAGTCTCGTAAAATTCAACACAAGATTGGATTTCCACGGTACAAGCCAATTTTTTCAATTTTGCAAAAAACACCAGCAACAGCCTTTGGGAAGTTTCCACAAAACCTTCTGGTGGAACAAATCAACACAAGGTTCTGACAATTTGTGGAAAACCTGATGAAGGATTTAAAAAGTGATTTGGATCATCATGACCCGTGCTGCAGTAGACATCGTATAACCTATAGCAATCGTCATCGCCAATTTATCTACAGCAGCTACTCATATGTGAGAATCATTTTGTTGAGTTAGGTCGGCACGTTTTCTCGATGTGTATACAAAGTGACCATCATATGAGACGTCAAATTGACCTTGGCACACATCAGGCACCGCAAGAAAAGCTGCGAAAGGAGCAAATCGCATAGAGAGCGTGGTTTGTGTTGTGAGGTAAATTAAGTGATCGGCCAAAGGGAAACGCGTGAAGTCGGAGGTGACTTTTCTGATGAGAGAACTGAGCGCTCACAAGCAATGATGAATGGTCAGGGGGTCAGGAGACCAAAGACTTCAACCAATCTGATGATGAGCAGAATGAAGAATGGAAATCAAATGATGATGTCAGTTTTACAAATTTTCATTTAAATTCATCAGGACCTCAGCCGGATGTCGGGTACTCTATAGCCGGGGTTGATTCGATCAAAGTCAGTTTCCCAAATTCATCCAACCAATCAACTCACCTTCATATCAGTTTACTTATCAGATTTACAAATATCGAACCATCCACACACACATCCTTATCGATCAGCAGAAAAAACGTGAAATCAATCATGGCCAACGTTCCATCATCAGATAGCTATCTCAATATCTTCAGTACCCTTCCTGCCGGCAAAAAGCTCAAGCCATTCTCTCGTCAAGAAGTAGGCCAGCATGCGAAAGAAGGTGATTTATGGTGTATAGTCGACACCGCGGTCTATGATCTTTCTTCATTCGTCGATATGCACCCAGGTGGTGCATCAGTTCTGCTAGATAAAAATGTGGCTGGGAAGGATGCCACTGAGGCTTTCTTTGGTCTTCACCGTTCTGAAGTGTTGAAGAAATACGGCCGGTAAGCGTTCTTCATCCGAATGATCTATTGGATGACAACTAACTATCAGTCTCATCATATAATCGCTAGCTACCTGATCGGAAACATTCAAGGCGAGCAGCCGAAGTATATGCTGCAAAAGGACGGCGAGCTCTCCTTGGTACCTCACTCTGAGCCAGGCTGGCTTTCTAAAGGGTACTCGTCGCCATACTATAACGAAGGACATCGCAAGTTTCAGAAGGCCATGCGTCTCTTTTTCGATCAACACGTTACTCCTCAGGCTCGTGAACATGAATTGACAGGCAAGAAAATCACCCAAGAATTAGTAGATCTGATGGGTACAACCCATGTCAACGCCATGAGATTGGGCCCAGGTAAACACTTACACGGCTTGACATTACCGTCGGGGCTTAAAGGGGAAGACTACGATTATTTTGTAAGTCCTTCCAAGTGACACCCGCCTTATACGCCTCTAACCTCGTTTTCGCATTACCTATGTTATCTGCTTCGATTCTTTAGCATGAACTTATCCTCACTCAAGAGATGGGGCGAACCGGAGCCCGTGGTTTCTCAGACGGGATGTTAGGTGGAATGGTCATTGGTCTCCCGCCGGTGTTGAACTTTGGCTCGCCTGAATTAAAGAGCAAGATCATTCCTGAAGTTTTATCCGGCAAAAAATACATTGCTTTGGCTATCTCAGAGGCCTTTGCCGGAAGTGATGTTGCCGGATTGCGATGTACCGCGGTTAAGACGCCCGATGGAAAGCACTACATTGTCAATGGCACTAAGAAATGGATCACCAACGGCACCTTTGCCGACTACTTTTCCACTGGTGTTAGAACTGACAAAGGGCTCAGTATGTTGCTCATCGAACGTGGGGAGGGAGTAGAAACAAAGCCGATCAAGACTAGTTATTCGCCAGCTGCAGGAACTGCATATATCTCATTTGACAATGTTAAGGTTCCAGCAACGAACTTATTGGGTGTAGAAAACAAGGGATTACAAGTCATATTGTCTAATTTCAATGTTAGTCCTCTACGTTTTTGTCGCCCGACAAATCTGCTAAACAAGACTTTCTTTATCACAGCACGAGCGATGGATTATGTGCTGTGGAGTGATTAGGGCATCCCGCTTTGTCACTGAGGAATGCTTGAAGGTTAGCTTGAATTTTTCGAACGGTTTCCAGTCCTTTTGCCTTCTCAAAAAGGAGAGCCAAGTCCAAAACACTACGGCTAACCGAGTGGTTGAAACTTTTTCATTTCTAGTGGGCTCATCAACGTAAAGTTTTCGGAAAGCCTTTGATCAATCAGCCTGTAATCAGGTAAGTTGCCACGTCGATGATATCTCACGATTTACTGTTAAACTTCTTGGTATCACTTTTGCTGCAGACAAAAGTTCGCGCAGATGTTTGCAAAGTGCGAAGCCACTCAGTCCTGGTTAGAACATGTGACATATCAGATGAACAAGGTAAGCTTGGCTCATTGACTGATTGTTTTAATTTTACCTACTCATTCGCTACTTTACACCAGATGTCCTATGCCGAACAAGCCGATCTATTAGCCGGTCAGATTGGTCTTTTGAAAGCATATTCAACTCGGGTTGCCCATGAAGTTGCCGACGAAGCAGTCCAGTGAGTCTTTGTCGCATCATGCTGTTTAGTTCTTTCACGCTCCATGTCTCTAATCGACTTGTTTTACTCAGGATCTTTGGAGGCCGAGGAATTTCGGCTACCGGTATGGGTCGATTCGTTGAAATGTTTCAACGCTCGTACAAATTTGATGCCGTCCTTGGTGGCTCCGAAGGTTTGTCTAGAGTTCTTGTCTGTTTTGAATAGACTCGTTCATATAATGATGGCTGAGATCCAAAATATCCCAATTCTATAGAGATCCTCTTCGACCTGGGTGTCCGTCAAGTAAGTACAGCATGGACCTTCATCACATAATTGCAACGTACCCCTGACGTGTTTGTCTTCATCTTACTTTCTAGGCTATGCGAAAAATGCCGAATGCGGTCTTATGAGTCAAGAAGCAGTCCTCCTTTATTTTTTTCGCGTATAGCGATGCTCGTGGCTGTTCAAATTCCTTTTGCGTGTCCTTAACATTGGCCAATTAGTTGTGGGAAGGCGAAGAACCGAAAACACAAATCCTTCATTTTTTGAAAGTCGTGTATGATCAGTCCTTCTTTCTTTTTCGCCTTGTATGTTATTTTGTCATTTTAAGAGTTTGATGTGTTATGGTAGTGAGCAGTATTTGTTACGGTGGATTTATTTGTATCATCAGTACTAGTTATCTCGCGTGGCTATGATTCTTTTGGGGATCAGGGAGACTCAAGCATGTTACATTTCTTTTTAAATTTATCATACATGGTGGAAAGACAATGTATCACTTCAAGCAGGGAGTTTAATGTTTAGTCATCTGACCATAATCAAGTATGTCAAAGTTCATTTCAACATCATTCTTGACTCTCGTGCGTTTCAATTATCAAGTGACTCTCATGTTCAATGGTCTTCCTGGCTTGCTCTTTGAGTAATCTGATTCTATCAAGTGTTGATATCTTGCATAGATCAAACTATCAATCACTCAGCTTGTGTGAATAAGATTTCACATCTGAGTGTCTGAGACTGAAGTGGAGCACAGGATGACATCACATGACTTGATTTCCAGCTTGGCTTGGTGAATTACTATGGACAATGTTGAGGTTTTCATTGATATCCTCTTTATCAAATCATTTTTTCAATGTCTTATGAGTGAAATCAGGGAATAAATCAATCTTCATGTGCTCCAGTCTCCAGAATCTTTCACAAATCTTTCCTTGGGCTATAAAAGAAGCAATGCTGATCAATTTACATACTGTGTGAGCCTGGTAATTGAGGGGTGATGGCCCCGGAGAGCAGACTCTATCGGGGTGATGCTTGAGCGTGTCCGCCCCGTTATGCTCCAAAACGGGGCACCGCGTCGCATAAAGTAAATCGCGGTCGCGTCTTCGGACGTCAAATGCAGGAAATTGACAAATCCAAATAACACAATACCTTCGAACCCATCCTACAAATCAATCTAGAACATATCGAACAAGAAACTCTCTCAACTATGGCGATCCTAACAGACTAGTGAGCTCTTAGACCAACTCCTAAAGGGACCTGACGATTAGCTTATAAACTTCTTCATCCGGATTTGGGAAACGGCGTAACAAAAGCGAAAGACAGAGGCAAGAGAATATCAAAAAGAACCAATCCTTGCTTTCTTCACTAAGCATAAAGCCTCTGATCACCAAGCGAAAAGAATCCCCTTCATCCAACGCCAGCACGCCAGTCAAGAAGCGGGTCAAATCGCCTGTACAAAATGTGGTACCACCTAGACGACATGCTACTAGGTCTTCGATGCGGCTCAATGGACAAAAACTTGCTCCAGAGGAGTTAGAACTGAAGATCAAGATTGATGAAGAAGTGAACGAGAAGGCTAGCAAAGAGAAAGAAAGATTAAAACATTCAGATCGAACCTTGGTTGCTGAAAGCTGGAGAATCAAGGATGAAGATTCAGAAAGTTTGACAAACGGACTGTTTGAGTCATTTTCACCTAGTTTGTTTAAGCCACAGAAGTCTATGAAACAAGAGGAGGTAAATCTGGATTATCAAAATGGTAGTGATGATCAATATGACCGATTGGTAGATGAGTTGAATGGGATGAGACTGACAGCCATGAATAAGGTGTGCCCGAGCCGGATCTATTGTATGACGTTTCACCCGACAGTCGAAAAGAACTTGATTTTCATGGGAGATAAGGTGGGAGGGGTCGGGATTTGGGACGCGGCGGCAGAAAATCGGCAGTCTAATAAAGGGAGCACAAGTCAAGAGGTGAAGGAAGAAGCTTCAGATGAACCCGATGCGAAGCCTGTGAAGAAAGAGGAACCGGAGGAGGAGGATCAAGAAGATCTGGAGCCGGCAGAAGGACGTTCATTCTTTATTCAAGCTCATCCTCGATCATCAGTTTCTGCTATCCAGATTCATCCGACCAATCATCATCTCGTCTATACCGCCTGTTATGATTCGACCGTTCGTGAACTGAACTTTGAAACCAAACAGAGTACAGAGATTCTGGATGGGGACAGTCTGTCATCAGACGAGATGCTCTTCTCCGCCTTTGAATTTGCCAACGATGGTCGTGAGCTATACTGTTCTGATAACTCTGGTGGAATCTCACATCGTGATTTGAGAGAGCCAAAGGAAAAGGCCAGAAGATGGGAGGTCTCAAAGAAAAAGATTGGTTGTGTAAGTCTATGTCCCACCTCGGATAATCGATGGGCTGTTACCGCCGGCTTAAATCGAGAGATGCGGTAAGTTTCGTTAAATATTCGCGACTGTTCTTCATGCCGCAATTGTTGTGTATTTACTCATGCCGCAACCTTCCGTATCGTCTAATCTTAATTACTCAAACATCAGGATATGGGACCTCAAAATTCTCACCGGACTCTCAACCGACAGCGAGCTTTCAACGCTTGAATCCAAAGCTTGCGTGGTTAATTATTCGCATAGACTGGCTTGCTCTTCTGCTTTCTTTAATCCGCTGGGCAACAAATTGTTGAGCACGAGTTATGACGATCACTTGAGGGTTTGGGACCTTGATCTTAGTCAGAGTGATACTTGGGCTGAAAGCGACTTTGAACCAACCTACAAGGCCAGACATGATAATCAGACGGGTCGTTGGGTTTCGGTACGTCTTCAATCCCGATGTGTTTTTGGGTCTGTTTTGTGTGGATGTACTGACTCGGTCATATCCCTCTCATAGGTATTCAAGGCAAGATGGTGTCCGAATCCACATTTGCCATCGCATTTCACAGTTGGTAATATGAAACGTAAGTTTGTTAGTTTACATCAGGCTAGGTTGGTATGCATCAGGACTGATGTGATGCTCCTTTGATGGAATGACTACTGTGACACCGTACCACAGAGAAACTCGACGTATATTCCTCTAAAGGAGAGCTATTGAAACAGTTTACAGATCCTTATCTTACTACCGTGCCAGCTGCCACTGCTCAGCATCCTAGTCTCTCGGCACGGATAGCGGGTGGAACGGCGGGTGGAAAGGCTTATTTATGGACCCTTTGAATGATTGTCCATGTTTTTTTTCAATATTGTACCTTTCTGTGATACTCAGCATCTTTTTTGGCTTGTGATATCACTCGTAGATTACTTTGATTTGTTGTTCTTGTTGTTCTTGTTGTTTCTTATCTATTTATTTGCTTTCTGAGCAGGTTTTCTTACATAGGCTTTGATCCTGCCACAAGCTTGATTCGTTTTGTCTGTGCTCTGCTGGTTCAGGTTTCCCTGTAAATCACGCTGGAATACCTTATAGTGCATACTGCAGAACAAACAAGACGAAGAAAGGGTCAGCCAGTAAGCTTAACCGGTACTTTCATGGCCCTGATAAGCTATAACTTGGCCGGACCGAGAAAGTGATTGTATTAATACAAAGCGCATTGAAATATTTTCGTGGCAAGTTCTCTCTTTATATCTTTTTATATCTCATGAATTTCTCTTGCTTTAAGCTTCATTTTGAACATGGGCAATTCGAGCCATCCGAAAACTACGAACCAGGGCACTTCACGCGGCTTGAAATCGCCAAAGCCTCAAGTCACTCCGAAAAAAGATCAACGAGCTATCACAAGCTTCTTCACCGACGCGTCTCGCCAGAGACAGAATTCAATTGGGGATATCTTATCGGCAGACGAGAGTCCTTCGATCCACCCCTCTTCCTCAAAGCCTGTTGTAGTCACGGTCAAGCGCAAACGAGTGGTCGAAAAAGATGCGGTGCCATCGGTTACCCTTGATCACAAGCCGAACAAACGGAATTTGAGATCTAGCTCGAGAAAGAATTCTTCAACAAATCATAACAATGAGATAGCCATCGAAATACAATCTGATTCACCTGAAGAATTTGCGATACCTGCTCGCAAGTTACCTAAGGAGCCCTTGAAACAAGATGAAAAACGTGGACCGATAGATGATGATTTTGTTCCAGACGAAGGAGAAGAATACGTACGACCACCTGAATTACAAGATGATGAAGACGATGACTTTTGGCAAAATTGTTCAGATTCGAGCGGGACGCTTAGAGGCGAGAGCGTGTTCTCTGATTCAGAAAATGAAGACTTAATAGAGATACTTGAAGAAAAGTCCAACGCTGAAACGTCTGAGACCATTTGTCCAATCTGTAGCGTCACACTTGAGGGCGTCTCACTTGACGAAGCAGAGAGGCATGTGAATGGATGTTTAGATGGAAGCTCGAGCACACAACTTCCTACGCTTTCCACTGGTACTCAAAAATCACATCCTCGCCCCCTAAACTCTATTCGACCGCTTCCCAGCTCATCCAAGATCAAGTTGCCCGACAAGACATCTGACTCGCAACAAATCAAACTGTCGAAAAAAACCATCACATCCGAATCCAATGCTTTTGGTGCTCTCATGCGTGGCAAGAAGGAAGAAAATGCCTGGAAACTTTCTGAACAAGACTCAAATCACTCCAAGAAAGGAAAACAAAGTATGAAACGGTCAAAGATTGATCAAAGTGCAGTCAATGTACCTTTCTACAAGATTATGGAAGGTACTACTATCGCTGTAGATGCCTTCAAATATGGCAAGATCCCAAACATTACAGCGTATTTTTTATCTCACGCCCATGCTGACCATTACACCAGATTAAGTCATACCTGGGATCATGGTTTCGTTTATTGTAGTCAGACCACGGCAAATCTTATATGTCACAACCTCGGCGTCAAAAAACAATGGGTTAAGCCTCTGAAGGATAATGAACCTACGATGGTAGATGGGGTGAAGGTGACGGTATTGGATGCAAATCAGTTGAGTACCTTTTTCTCTTTAAGGCTATCACTTTCAAGTAGATGACTTCTATCTTTATTACTCATTCCCATTTATGTTTCTCGATAGCTGTCCAGGATCTTCTTTGTTTTTATTTGAAGGTGTCAAGCCACAAGGAAAACCCTTTCGGTATCTGCATTGCGGAGATTTCAGAGCATCACCTGCTCAACTCAGACATCCGGCGTTGAAGGACAAAAAGATTGATATTTGCTATCTCGATACGACCTATTTAAGTTAGTCTCCTGTTCTACTGCCATTTGCTCACTGATATCATTGAAAAAAATAATCAGACTTATTGCAAGTGACTTATATACGAAAATGTCTTCTTACCGCTTCCCAATGTCCAGACCCAAAGTACTGTTTTCCAGCTCAAGAACAAGTCATCAATGCATGTTCTGATTTGGTGAAATCACGAGTTGTGGATACCGATAAGACTGCTCTGAAACGAGGAAATGTTCCGGTTCTCAACAAGGATACTATAAAATCGGGCGCATTGCTCAAGGGTTGGCTCAATGCAGGACAATCGGCCAAAGAAGAAACTGAAACAATAAGCGCTTCTATCGATATCCCGGACGAGCCAAAGGATGTAAACCCCACCATCCCAGAAATGAAAGATAATGGCCCAAAAATCCCTCGAATTGTCAGTTAAATCTGACCAAGACGATCATGTTGAAGACTGATTTTTTGTCGTTATTTCAATGTTAGTTTCAAATGGGAACGAAAGCCGATTCGTTGAATTCAAAGGACGAATCAATCCTCGTCTTAATTGGAACATATACAATTGGCAAAGAACGAATTGTTAAACAGATTGCCAAGTCGATTGGATCGAAAATTTATTGTGACACACGAAAGTCACTGATCTTCAAATGTATTGAAGATCCAGAGTTACATGAATTGATGACTGATGATCCTTTTAAGGCTCAGGTTCATGTTACTAATCTCTTCGCGATCAAAAATGAGATGCTTGAAGAATATTTGCGTCGGTTTCGTGGCCATTTCACTCACAGTTTAGTCATTCTTCTTTTATCAGATGGCCTTATTTTGTAGCTCTCAATCGCTTACAAGTTCTCCCACTCTACAGTAATCGGATTGAGACCCACAGGGTGGACTTATAAACCTGACGCGTTGACCAGTTCTGCTCATCCCCCAGTGCCTAAAGTACTTGAAATGTTCCAGTCGTCTGAAGCTGGACCGTCCAATCACCCCGGTCGAAGTCACTCAAGCTTGTCTCTATCCTCAACGCGATAGTACGGAACGATGTCAAGCGTTTGGAGTACCCTACTCAGAGCATTCGGTTTGTCTCATCTGGACCTAATATACTTAGGCGCTCTTCCCGCTGTTGAGTCTATCATTGCCGATGGAAGGAATTAAACTGACTTGTTGTTATGTTTTTATAATCATCCGAATTAGTCATTCTTTGAATTAACATGTTTTTGTGTCTCGATGGACTGGGTGAAGATTATTCCGACTGTCAATTGTGGAAGTCCAGCTTCACGGTAAGTCACCATTCGGCCTATCTATACGCCATTCTCATAACTGATCAAATCCATTGGATCCAAAAGGGCAAAGATGAAAGTATGGTTCGAAAGATGGCAAGCTGAACGTAAGAGGCGTATTGAAGCCAACTTACCACTTTTTATTGAACCTCGATCTGAGGCCTACTGGTGAAAAGTCAAATTTTCTTGAAAGATTAACTTCCAATCTTTACACATAGATTATATTTTCATTTGATTTATACGCCAAGCAGTTTTTATATCTATGTATATTTACTTTTGATCAATTGTAGCATTGTTACTTATCTCTTCATCCTCTCTCTTGCTTACATGATCTGGCTGTTGTATCTTTAGAAGATAGCACATATGATGTTCATCACGAGAAATGTATCGGATTGTCTACTTTCAACATCGTTAAGATTTAAAGCTTTGACTAGAGAGAACATGTTCTTATTAGCACCCTCATAGGTAGGATCAAGCCATCCATATGCCATATCCGTCGGAGAGGCTCAGGGAAAGTCTCTATTTGACGACTCAACCAACTAACCTTGCATCGATACGTTCAAGGAGAGCCATATATGCTAGTAGCAGGGATAAATATTCAACGTTTGGACTTCTAGAAGCAACATAATTCTGAAATTACAACAAAACACATTGAGGTATCGCTATAAAACTGTAGTCCTCAATAATAGAAGTCACTATCGAATACTTCTTATACACGTATAAACACTGATTTTGAATATCGGAGAATTGATATTGAAGTAAATATTTAAGCAAAGTTTAATTTGATGGAAACTAAATGCCTTAATGCAAGATATGATCCATCAAAGTCTTCTAATGGTCTTGCCTCTTCGCCACATTGGACCACAAGATTTGACTTCTTCCAAGTATCGTCCGGTTTGATTGACGATCATTCTCCATAAGGTTTTTCATTTCACTTCTCTAGCTTTTCGACTTTCTTCATGAACAGCTTCCAAAAAGGCACGCATACATTCTGGATCTACACCAGGTGTGATACCATGACCTAGATTAGCAATATGAGGTAAATCACCTCTGAAACCACCATTTGATTTATCAAACATTAACTTGACGTATCTTTTAATTGAATCGGGTGAAGAATGTAAGATAGCAGGATCTAAGTTGCCTTGTAAAGCGATTTTAGTTGAATTGGATTCTAATGATTTAATAGCAAATTCAGGTTCAATCTTCCAATCTAATCCAATAGTAGTATAATCCGATTCAGATAATGATTTTAATTGATTTGATTGATTGGCTCCTTTTGCAAAAACGATCATTGGTACAATAGGTAAATTCTCTTTAATCAAACCTTCTTTAACTAATTTACCCACTTGAATTAGAAAAGGTAAACTGAATTTTTTGAAATCGTATGAATTAAGTTCACCTGCCCATGAATCAAAGACTTGAATGACTTGACAGCCCGATTTGATTTGAAGTAATAAATGAATTGAACAAACTATTGAAAGTTTTTCTAATAATTGGATTGATAGTTCAGGTTCTTCAAATAACCATTTCTTAGCCGTATCAAAACTAGTGGCTTTCGAACCATTTAAACCTGTTGAAGTTGTTCCAGCACTACTACCACTACCACCACTAGTCATATAAGCAAACAAAGTCCAAGGAGCACCTACAAAGCCAATCAAAGGTATTTCATTATCTAATGCTTCGACCGTTAATTCGATTGCATCATAAACATATTGTAATTTAGATTTCAATTCGATTTCATCGATCGGTTTGTTGATCATATCTTTCATTTCTTGATTGGTTTGAATCGGATTTGGAAAGATCGGACCTGGTTTCATAATCACTTCCATATCTAATGCTTGTGGTATCACTAAAATATCTGAAAAAATTATGGCTGCATCTAATAATCCTTTATATCTTTTGATTGGTTGCATCGTAATTTCAGTGGCTAAAGTTGGAGTCCTGCAAATTTCGAAAAAATCATGCGATTCTCTTAACTAGTCCAAAACCGGGGGGCAAGGGGAAGGGGAAGGGCAATTTTTGTGGTTAGTTTACCATTCTTTTTTGGTTTGGTTTGGTTTATGAGAAAAAGTGAAGAAAGATTACTTTACGAAATTCAGGTAAATAACGACCTGCTTGACGCATTACCCATACTGGTGATCTTTCAGTTGGTTTTCCAGATGCAGCTCTAATCAAAAGATCATTTTTAGGTACCCTTCTTTGATTTGTTGATCCATTCATGTTTCTTGATATTTTGGTGATACGTTTTTGGAGGGTATTGGTATTCTGGTCGGTTGTAGTTCTTGGTTGATCGAAAGGCTGATGGTGAGTTTTGAATGAACAAATTCATGAGTTTGGATTGAAATCCGATAGGTTGGTCTGTATTTATCAGAACTCTGTTTTGTTCAAATCTGTAGTTTCGGTTTGATCGGATTGAGAGTCGAAACAGCTTTAATCATCATGAGGCAGCTTCCTGGTTTATGACTTGATTGAACTTGATGAGATTTTTGACATGGAATTGGCTCATCATAGCTCAAGCCAAGCCAAAAAAATTCTCATGAGTGGCCCTCAGAAATGATAATTAACCACCCTTTCTTTTCAACATCTTGGTTGGAATTGAATTACTTAGTATGGATCTCTGTCTTTGAGGGATTCTCTCTGATTTATCCCACAAATACTATCATGATATTGGAGAACAAAATCAGGAGATTGAGAATGATATCTTGCTCTGTTTTCCAGGTTGAGAAGAATGATAACTTTGTTCAGGTAGAGTACTGAGTGAAGACACTACAAGACACCAAGTGACAGAGAAGAAATCAACACCTTTACAAAGGTTGATACTTGCACTCTTATCTATAAAGAGTTGTTAGGAGTCTTTGGTCTCGTACATTGATATGCTCATATTTCCTTAGATATAAAAGAAATATCACATCAACATCCAATAGGATTTCTTCAAATAAAACATCTTTCACATTACCTGCATGATGTGAACCCCTTGAAAACTCTTCATTTCTGAAGTGGAAGATTCAATTTAATATGCAACACAAAATATGAATACAAACCTTGAGGTTCAAACAAGTTGAACTTTCTGATGAAGTTAACATTTTACCCTTTACCCTTGGGCACTGGGAGCAAGCTTCTAGATACAAGAATAGGTTACAGGTGCCATGTGATGTAGCCACAACAGATAATGTGTAAGCCATTGTGTCACACATATTTGCACTCTTGTGCTGTACACCGCCAAAAAAGACCAAGGTATCCTTGGACACAAAATCTGAGTAGATGATCTGAGACAATCTTTGGGGCTAAAGAAAGTCTTAGCTAAATTCCTTGGACACACAGTCCAAGGAAATCTATACCTGAAGATACCTTGGATATTCCAATCTGAGGTATCTTTTCCAGAAGTTATGATTACCTTGCAAAAATCCCTCATCAACTCTATTGCAATGAGGATGCTCTTGACCCTCAGAATCATTAGTATATATAATCATGTGGATGATTTAAAACTCTGGTTCTTCCCACCTTCTTTATCTATTAACCAAAAAAATTAAAATACTCTCATCAAAGTATTCTCAAGTTTTCAAGATCTCTTTCTTTTTATATAATCTTACTGTTGATTCTTATAAATTTTGGATTCTTGTGTTCATCAAATAAGTTAATAAAATAATGTTTTTTTCTTGAAAGCAATTATTGTGTTGTGTTCTGTTTTTTTGTGTTTTTTTGACTCTGAATTACTTTGTTACCTTTGACAAGTCATACTGTTATGACATATAATAACAATGATGTCTCAGGCATCTTTAAACAATTCAACACCATCTTTTCAACTACCAAGCAGCCAATGGGAGAAATGACCTCAGCATGGAGGATCTCCTCCACCTCTTTGCTGATGTTGTTCCCAGAGACATCCCTGACTTTGTCTATTGGGAAATGTCCAGGTTTTCTATTGGGGTGGACTTCAAGGGTGGTAGCACCTTTCAAAGAACTGGTGAAGGAAGCATCAGCAACAATCACAGTGTAGCAGTTTACATCTTACCTGCCAGTTCAGGTTCCCCACCCCAAGTCCCCAAGGAGTGACCTGCTCTAAGGATCAGGTCTTCATTATCTTGCCCTTTGTGTAATGCCGCTGAAGCTGCCCCTGTTAGCAACACTGCCACTATACTATACAGTATTGTGATACTGTAGTATAGTACTGAGTTTTCAATACTATACTTTCAAAGTATAGTATTGAACTGTCTTTTTATATACTATACTTTTGAAGTATAGTATTGGAAACTCAGTACTATACTGCAGTATTGATTATAGCATTACTTTTGCTAAAAAGTTTGGCCCAATCGAGAAAAAATAAAACAGAATGTAGACCCAGAATCCGCCGCAGCAGTCACAACGCAGCAGAGAGAAAATTTTTGGGGTGCTGTGGGCTGTGGTGTGAGCACCCATCCATCCCATCAATTTCCCAGCTGCCGCCAAAAAAAATTCATACATATTCTCCATATCCCGGTTGATCACTTCGTTTTCCTCATTAACAAGCTTGATCGTCTAGAAAGGATGAACTGTTGTTAGAGAAGATTGTCATTGTACATGTAGGAAGTAGATCAATGAATTCTAGATAAAATTGGTGTAAAAATTAAATCCTTCAATCTCT
>NW_006768829.1:0-2073 GCF_000204055.1 Melampsora larici-populina 98AG31
GCCTTGTTGAGATGTCTTTCTTTTCTGGCTCTTGCATCAGGACATGCCAGGAGTAGCCTGGGCTTGGCTCCTGCTTTCTGGCACTGTTCAAATCCAACCCAAGAGAAAAGTAACGTAATTGGGAAGTTTGTAAATTTCATATTTAAACCAAAATTTGATCAATTTCATCCAAATAGAGGCTTTATTATTTTGATTATAAGCTACTAGGAAATTAGCGGCAGAGCCGCCTTTCTATTTATCATCCTCAACCTTGTAGTTAAGACAACCTCTCCTGACACTTTGCTGTTCTTCTAGGAAACTTTAATGTGGTAAAGCTATCTTCCCTGCTACTTTCAATCCTTCCCTGATGCAGGTAATGAATTGCATACCTTTCTCATTATAAGTATCAATGATGTTCACTTAGAGCTAACTTAAATAGTGGTCTCACCAATCAACTATGTTGCCAACTTCTTTGATTCATCTTTCAAGTCTCTTTTTTTGTTTTGCTGCAAGAACCCTATATGGATTGAGGATCATATTGTCTATAAATTTGAATACCACCACCATCAATGATTGATAAGCTGTATCATAAGGATCACTTGATCATCAGTCTTAATGTCTAGATTGGGAACAATGAACTTAAGTCTTGCATCAAGTATTATTGCTGTATCTCATTAACGGTACTCAAAGTTGTGTATACTTTGCCGTGCATAGTTTTTTTGTGTTTTTTTGCAACTATAAACAACTTGGAAAAAGTATGTTTCTTGATTGAAGCTCAAAGATATGTACTTTTAAGCCAAAAACATAGTTTTCCCTGGTTGTGTGAAGTTGTGGAAAAAGAAAAGAAAACTATGCACAGCAAAGTATACACAACTTTGAGTACCGTAATTGAACTCATCCTTTCTCAATTCCTTGACTTGATCCTGCATCCTCTTTCAACACAGCTGCATGTATTTGAATGTGGCTCTTTTACCCAAAAAACAATTTATTTTACAATTTTAGATCTGCATAGAGTTCTTCTCCTTGATCAAAAGTTGATTTAAAGAGAAAAAACTTTGCACAACTCACTCATCATGACCATAATCGTGGTTTGATACACTGGCATTGAATTTGTAACTCAAATATGTCATCCGAGTCCTGCAGAGAGGATTATGTGTTGATTATGTTGAGTGAAATCGTCAAATGGGCAATATCAGAATGACATAATAAATGATTTCAAAGACTTGAGAAAATTATAAACATAATTCCCTGAGGGAACAGATTTTGAGTTGCAAGAGAGTTTTTAGTTGAGGATCGGTTGTAGATCATAGCAACATGGAGATTATTTCTATATAGATCTGATTTACCTACAAATGGAATTCAAGAGGATGAGTGCATTACACTTGGGGGCATGATGTTACAACTTTTAATCAATAACCTTGACCTCTTTGTGTATTCTTGAAAAGTTCTTTTTGTTTTCATGATGAATGATTTGAATCAGAAGACTGCTTCAATTGCTTTAAGTGAGGCTCTTTTGATGCAAAAGATGAAGTCAAATTGGAATAGCAGTAGCACAATTGTAATTATTTCTTTGTTTTGATATTGACTATGATGAAGCCAATCCTGATGACATCAGTTGACACAATTAGTGATTGTTGAGTGAGTATATTGATGTTGAAGGGAAGAAATTTGTAATTGGAGTATTATGGTGAAGCAATTCTGAGTGAATGAATTGTGATAAGTATCAATCAATCCAGGGGGGTAATAAATACACGTTGATGGACTTGATGTGAATGAAAGCTTTTGGACAAATCACAGTTCTACATTTGCATAATCAAAGGTTTTTTTGAATCTAACAATTGGTTTTGTTAGAAATCATGAGTTGTATCTGATGAAGTCAGTTTGAAATTGTCATCAATCATTAGGTTTGGATATACTATTGTTTCTGGATTCCCTATGATTCCAATTTAAAAAAAATATCATTGGTATGCTGACTCTGAATGAACACGGTTTTCTAGATCTTTCATAGCTGCCACCGAGGTCCTGATTTGAATGAGTTACACTTAGTTTGATTGTACTTGCTAAAGAGGTAAGAACAATACATACTTTATCAGC
>NW_006768829.1:2173-14587 GCF_000204055.1 Melampsora larici-populina 98AG31
AGAAAAAAAAAAAAAAAAAAAAAAAAAAAAAAAAAAAAAAAAAAGGAAGACGGCAAAGAAGGCCCCAAGACGGCAGGGCAGCAGCGGGCTTATCAAACCTAATCGCTGGCTATTATCGATTATAAATCTTACATTGATTGAGACACAAAGATCTTCAAGACTATGATGACGAGCGACATCTTCAAGTAAAGAGATTCGATTTCTTCCTAAATCTTGTGGTTCAGGTGTTAGTTGAAACATATGTAATTAATTGTGGTTGTTGAGGTGAGTTAGGTTGGATTGTAATGGAATAGATTTTTTGCTTGTTTTGAGCATTGATTAAATTGGGTTGTGATGATTAGTTCAAAGAGAGAGTAAATTGAGAATAATTGACATAAACCAAGATGAAAATGAACATAAAAGACAATAATCGAGTCAGTAGCAAGGATTAGAGGAATGAGATTGTAGACAAAAAGCTTTGATGTCAAGCAATCAAAGGTGGTGGGAGGTGTGTATCAGTTCGAGTGCGCTCGGAAGTTGAGCAAATTTCAGCGGGTACATTCTGGTGGCAGAAGGCTGATCATTGATGATTGTACCTGTAGTCAATTAAGAGATCTGTCAGACTAACAACCAAGTAGCCATGACTGTCACCACAAAAGCAGGGATCAGATGAACGGATTGATGATGATAAGGTGATTTTTGTCATCAGTTTTAGAGTGGAAAGACAAATCTTCTGAAAGGGTGAAGGGAACGGGAGTGGATAGGAAATGTGGCAAGTATAAACTGTCACATTGGAGGGCAATATGGTGGCGAGTATAGTCTGTCAGTGGAGAGTTTGGAGTCAGTCATCAAGTGGCAATCGTAGTATAGAGTCTAGACCGCTATAGACCGCCACTTGTTTGTTCGGAATGCAGGTAGAGTGCATGGTGTCAGCAAATATGGATATGGAGATTGACACTTTGGCAATCATAAGCGAGGAAGCTGGCCTTCCTTTAACTTGAATGATTGTTGTGGTTTGTCAAGATATATTCTTACCTTAGCATACTGTCTACTTCAAGAATAATCATAAAACTGTGAAGTAAAAATCAACGCTGGATCACTACGCTACTCAACGCTACCAGGACAAATCCAGATAGCGTAGATGGGCCAGTTAATATAATAACGCAGTAGCGTAATTTTGGGGACTGTCAGCTAACACTTCTGCATTAGTGTGCCTTGAACAAGCTAACATTTTTTTGAATTGCAATAACGCAGTCGTAGTGCGTTACAAAAACTTGCTAACAACTAACATAACTGTCAATCAATTTTCCCGGCTGTCCGCTCAATTTGACCCCGCCGCGTAGCCACACTCGACTCCCTACAAGGCGTTCGATATTCCACGCTGAAAGCGATCCTCGATTGCTTGATTGCTTGCACAAACATCTGCTGCAGCCAAAAAGGTATGCTCTGCGGGAGCCAAGGATCCGCAGCAAGCAAGATAGCCGTGAGCGAGTAAGGCTAGAACAGGATATCTTGATGCCTTGTTCTGTTTGAAATCATGTATTCACATAAGGACAGCAGAGGAGAAAGACAGATTAAGTTGTTGAAATAGTTACTTACTTTCCACCAAGTAAAAATGCTATGAGGATTGTGAGCTTGATCTTTGTTTAAGACATCAGTGATCTTCACCTTCAGGAGGTGAAGTCCTTAAATCAGCGCAGGGGTACGCTAACAAGTAACAGCTGATGATCAAATCTTAATCTCTGTTAACATAGATGGAAAAAGCCAACTGACACTACAAACGTAGCGGGGGCAAGTTATCACACATGGCGGGGTCTGGTAGTATAGATCTCCACATCTAACGGAAAGTGTTGGTGTAGCTGCGTGAAAAAGTTACACTAACAGCTTCCCTAACACTTTTTTAGCGTAATTGGTCCAGCGTTGGTAAAATGTGTTTGAAAATGAAGTCAATTATATTTTGACATTGATTGAAATCTTCATGTATCACTTTGGAAGTTCTCAAACTGGTCTACTTGGTTTATAATTATGAATGCTGATCACATCAAAATCTTGTACTGACACTTTGCATTATTTATGGGATACAAAGTTAAATCTGGGATTTTTTTCCCGGTTTCCCAGTTTTTGTTTTTCACTGTGTTTGGAACTTTCCCACATTCTCCTGGTTTCCCAGTTTGGGTTTTTGGCTGTATCTGGGGAAAAAAACTCCCAGATTTAACTTTGTATCCAATGATTGATACACCACGAACCCTCTTTTCGTTGAAAAACCGGTGCCAGGGGGTTTTGAATTGGACCCGCCAACAACCCAATGGCACTCTGGCAAATTGTTGGACTGTGATCCATTTTCTGCGCAGTAGATTGGGTGCCGGTTGTTTGACCAGTGTCCAAGCAGTTAATAAAAAAAACCACTATTCAAAACACCACGTAAAATGCCCCTCTGAGCTTCCTGTGGTTGATCAATTATTGGATGCCTAACTTGTCTTCACTGGTTGAAGAATCAAGAGACTTCAAAGAATTTGAACAAAAATGAGAATTAAATCAAAGACTTAATTTAAAAATTCTATCAACTGATTTTAAAACTATCTTAACCTTTAGTACCACAACAAACATTTGATTCATTCTCATCATCATCACCATCACCATCACCAACGTTGGGCCGGTGCATTGCTTTGAGGGAGCAACTTACAGAAACATTGAGCAACGTGCAATACCCCGGAAAGCAGCGCAACACACCGGAATAGGCAGTTGCCCGGTGCGTTGCTCAACGGGCTGTGACATTTGGCCCCGTTGTATTGTGGTTGTGGCTCCGTTGTGAGCGATGCAACCCCGCAACGGGTCAGAAATATTGAGGGAATGAAATTGAAAGAGAATGACATACCTGTTGATGAAATGTCAAGATTTCCTCAAAATAATTACGCAAATTAATCGAATAAACTAACAAAAACCACATGTCCTCATATACTGTTCTCTCACCACAGAATATTCTTCCTGGCCAGTGGTATCGAGAACGTCCAGTAGTGCAACTTCCTCATAGATTACACACTGTTGACAATAAGAGTCTGAAGATTGAAATGCAATCAGGGCTAGTTACAGTAGATGTCAAATTCGTGGTAAGAGATACTAACCTTTGACAGTAGGGTCATATTTGTCAACAAAATGAGATTGAATGAATTGGATAGTAAGAGCTGATTTGCCAACACCTATGCCCTTCAAGTTGTTTTTCTTTGCTTGCAATGTGAGCAACGCCTGTAGCAACGGTGAGCAACAATCGAAAGAAACGGGGTAAAAGAAAAGGACTCAACACAATGGGCATTGCCTTTGCCCGTTGTGTTGTGGGCTGATGGGTACAAATTTGAATTGTTGCCATCACCATCCAATATATCTCATCAAAATATAACCACCAAGTCCATCAAGTCCTACAAATCAACCTTATAGTCATCATCATCATCAACAATTCAATCCAGATTTACTTCATGATCTCATCATTCCCCTTACCTCATCCTCACACTTACATCCTAATCACATGATACTGACCTGACTTCTCTGTTATCTCCCAAAAGAGATGCTTAGGTGGATTTTGCTTTTTATCAAATTTGAATGACTCTTACTTAAACTTGAACAACATTGTGATTCACCTGAACCTCATTTACTATCTTCATCAGGTAAAGAGAAAAGTAAGAATGCTGAAGATTCTTTCTCATCAAATAGCTCATACAAATGTCAATCAACTATCAACACTTCCTTTCTTGTCCCACCTACCTCTCTTAGATCATCATTGCTTAACCTTTCTTGTCCTTCAATTTGTTGTTAAAATCGTATTGGCTTGGTTGTTCTCCTGGTGCTTCCTTCAGGCGCAAATGGTACGGTAAACAAATCAGATCTGAGTAATTAAAACTATCCCAATTCAAGCTAATAATGATTGGAAAGAAGATCTTGTCTTACCTGATTCTGGTTTAGTCACTTGAGATCGAGCAAAACTTTGAAGACCAAAGCTAGTTTTGCCAGTGCGATCAGTCAAGAATTTGATGATACCTACCACCAAAAGTTAGTATCCAAGCAGATCCACTTCTCCTCAACCAATCTATCAATCATTTAGAAACTTGTGTGTTTTTCATTTTCAATCAGGCCTTGATCAATCTACTTCTGAACTCCCTTGTAGAGCTCAGGTCCAACACCTTTTATCTAAACGTAGGCCTAATTTGGGTTGGGCTCAGGATGATTTTGCAGGCAATTGACTACTTGAATGAGACCCATGGAACAGAACAGTGTGATGCATGTACATGAAGACTAGTTCTTATGTATTGATTTATGGTATGGCATATGAATCAGTTTTGCCTTTGTTTCCATATTTCATTTTCTCTCATTTTCTCTCTTATCAATGTTTCATGTCTGTAATATTTTTTTTCCTTGTCTTTGTTATCCTTAGTCTTGAGCCGTTTGTTTCAATCATTTTCATCTCTTATTTTCTGTCTTATCGAGGTTTCATTTTTGTATTCTTAATCTTTGACAGTCCAGTCAATGGGTTGTTCTGAATGTAGTAATTAACTTGGATTGAATCCTCTATTTGTTTTGTGCTTTTATGAGCAATTGAGTATGAGTTGAGACATTGAATTGAGTTGATAAAAGAGCCTATTGTCTCTTTCTTAGCAAGCATGGTTGGAGGCTTCAACCAGTTTGGAACTAGTGATAACTGGTGTAGTGACCAGCTTTAAAAACCCTGTTTAAAACATGGTAAGACGGCCACATGTTATCAACGGTGGTCACCACTAACAAGGAAACCGGTCACCACCCGATGGGGATCAGTTACAGGGGGTTTGTGGTGTATGTATTCTGGTTTGGTCTTCAGTCTTTCTGATGTCTTGACTAAGCTTTCTTATTCCGGACCTGTTCCTTTCACCGGGCTTTGACCTGTCTTGGCAGTGGCCCTGGCTGTTTCGGGGATTTGAGGCTTCTTACTCTGACCAAAATATTGAATTTTCAAGTTTCTTTGGGAATATTCCTGGATCTTGACTGAGGCATCCAATCAAGAAGGGTTGAATTTTCACTAACTTAACTAAGTCCCTTGATGCCAAGACAGATGTCATTCAAGCAAGTTGAATCAGCATGTCTCACCATGAGGTACTACAAATTATATATTCTCAGCCCTGAGCCCCGTGTACAGGACCACGGACTAACAAACACACATGTGTAACTTGTTCAAAACCATAAAGATTTAGGGCTGTGACCCGGCCCTGAGATCTCGTGGCCGGCCCCGGGGCCGGGCCGGGCCCTGAGTAGGCCCGGAGCCCTTGGTATTTTGACTCGGGTCGACCAGGGCAAGCCCTGAAATCGGGGACTCAGGGCCAGGCAGGGCTAGGCTTAACTTTAAGGGACAAGGGAGGGCATAAAGTAAATATTTTCTCTCGATTTTAGGCAAAGGAAGCTAGGTTATGAGGCTTACTCAGGGCTAGAATCAATTTTAAATGACACGGAAGGGATAAATTTGAACTGTTGTCTTGATTTTGGGCAAACAAAACATAATCTTGTATTTCAACTTCACACGACAGAAACATATTTTTGAGGTAATGTAATCCTGAAAGTAAAGATAACTACTTCAAAATCACACAGCAGAAACAAAAAATTTGAGTGAAATAATCCTACTTAGAAGGGAAGACAACTAAATCAAATTCACGTGACAGGAACAATCTTTCAAAGTAATATAATACTACTTAGAAAGTACAGACAACTGAAAGGCATATGAATAAAAATTTTGCTCAATCAATTTCTAATACCTTATTCCAGCTCTTGAGGCACACCTGAGCCTCAAGGTTGAGGGGAGTGAATGATGCATGATGATCACTCGTGACACGTAAAGTGTTAGAGAAAGTACTTGCAGATGGAGCACTGGTGGCAGCAACGGCAAGCATTGCAGTAGCCATGCGTGCCAAGATAGGCCAATGATGGCGATGGGTGAGCCAGAAATTAAGGGGATCACAAATCTCGTCTTCTTGAGGCACTGTGAGGTATTCTTTGACCTCGTCCTCGACTGGAACGGTCTTGCGTCGCTTGATGAAGTGATGAGGTTGGTCTGGTTCGATGGCTTCGACTTCGGGTTCAACGATCTCGATTTCAGGATCATAGACAGGTCTGAACTTGCGGGCTTCTTGAGTGAAGTAATCAATCAAGTCCTCTTCACCCCAGCCGTGAGATTCCATAGTGGAGGCTTTGACAGCGCTGATCTTGAGGCAAGGATCAAGGATGGCCGCGCAAATGTAGACCGCCTTGGTCTGAGCAGCGGTTTGATACTGCACGATCTTGCGTAACATCGGAAGGATTGCAACCTTCAATTCCTTGCAGTCAGAGTCGTGCCAGGCCTAGAAAGGAGAAAAAAAGTCAAAGTCAGCAAGTGATACAAGTTATCAATAAGAAAAGAGTAAAACGAAGGTGAGGAAGATAGAAACAAGACTGACCCTTTCAAGACGTTCAACCAACCATTGGTAATCTGGCATTACCTGCGAGAAGGTGGGGTACTTGTGACCCTCAAGCGATTTGGTGACAGCAGCAAGTGGATCCAGGAATTGAACAATGTTGGCTACCAGGTCCCACTCCTCGTCCTCGAGTGAAAATTGTTCAAGAGAACTATCACCATTGCATTGATATTTGATGACATGTTTAAGTTCATGAAATCGTTTGAGCGAAGCATGCGTAGATGACCAGCGGGTTGAGACTTCGTGAACCAATCCAACCTTGCGATCCAACTTCTGACAGCTTGCAATAGCGTTGTCAAGGGCCATCTTGAGTTGGCTGCTGTGCTTGACTTTCTTGTGGAAGGCACAAATCCGAGTCAGGATGCTGGTGATGTTGGCATTTGGGGTAGGCTCGATAAACAGTGGAACAGCAGAAGGATCTTGGTCAGGTAAGGAGGGATCAAGAGCGTTTACGGGAGGAGGGGCCGATCAACGATCAAAGATGGATAATCCAGCTTTGGCGACGAGATTGATAACATGTGCTACGCAGCCGTGTAAGTTTTGAGTAGCATTGAAATGAGGAATCAAGTTGCAAAGATGTTGGCCCATGGTCGTGTTATTGGATGCGTTGTCGGCGGTAATACAGTAGAGGCGATCAGATATTTCAAACTTGTCCAAGATATACTTCAAGTGAGCTGCGAGATTAGCACCGGTGTGAGGTCCGTCAATGGGTTTGATGGCAAGCGTGATACCGTGGATCTTGAAGTCGTCCGAGATCCAATGGGCTGTGACACCCAACATGGCGACATTGTTGGGTGCAGTCCAGCCATCGCAGGTGATACTGACGTGACAAACGGAAGAGAGAAGCTGGGCAATGGCGTTTCGAGCGGTTCGGAACTTGTCCACAATTCCATCAGAGATACACGTTCTCTTGGAAAGGATGGACAGGGCTTGGGGGTTGAGAATCGTAACGAGTTCTCTGAACTCCTTGGCGTCGACAAGGGAGGTCAGGAGCTCTCGGTTCACAACAAGCCGGATGAGGGTGTCCTTGAGATTGGATCGATTGAGGCTTTTGACCTAGAAGTGAACAAAAAAAAAACGTCAGTGAACAGTAAAAGAAAGAAAGTAAACAGAAAGATCCAAAAAGGACTTACATTGGCAAGCTTCCCATTGATGAAGTAGGCTGCCATCGTATGTTGATCAGTAGTGACAGGTGGTTCAATATGATGGCATCTTGACAAGTGCCGGATCATGGACTTCGTACTGGCATGTCAATCAATTGCCATTTGGCGGTTGCAGAGTGGAATCGGAGCGTCAGGATCTTCTTCACCGGCAGCCGTGTGGACATCGACAAAGCCTTCCTTGGCCGTACAAAAATTCTTCAACATACCCTCAATCTTTCGCTGGGTGAATTATTGCCAAACCCACGAGGTTTGAGTAGTAGTCGTGGCGTCAGAAAATACCTCGGAAACGGAATCAGAGGGTGCGATGCTGGTAGACGGGGTAATGGCATTGACAGAAGACATGATCAAGAGGAACTGGATCTGTGATCGATAAAGCGATGATTGACGTGTGAGATGATAGATTGGTGTGAGAGATAACATAAAGGTATGTCCGACGTCGGCCGGAGTAAGTTTCTGAGTAACATCTACTTACCTGGTTTTTTTTTCACGCTTTACATAGTCGGCGACCCGACGGACCGGGGCCGCCGGCACGCCCGCAGGGCTTTTGTTGATATCATCATGTTAGGTTTCAGAGGGTCAGGGCGCGTACCGTCTGCCTTCAAAATATCGTCGGGCAGACCGGGTCGGGCGGGGTCGGGACCGGGTCACAGCCCTATAAAGATTGCACCTCATAGCTCAGTATCAAGAGTCACTCAAGTAACAGGACTTACTAATACTATGACTTAAATAGCAATAGTAAACCTAACCCAAACCTATCCCAAAGAAGAAGCAAACCTAAGAGCATCCACTATTGTCTCGGTAAATCTTACCGTACCAAGGCTCAAAATCCCCAATTGTGTCAAAAACATGCATCAGTACCTACGGAATCGGTAGAAATTTGGTAGAGGTCAAGTAAATTTACTGGACCTCTACCGAATTGGTATCTGCAAATTTACTGGTCTGCTGAGCCAAACATCACACCACAACTCAAAAATGAAAGTTTTCACTACACCTCTCCTCTCCTGCTCTCAATCATCATACACTACACTTTCCATCCAAGCCTCAACATAACCTTCAACATCCTATTTCGCTTCGTACTTACCATGTCTTGGTACTGTTTCATTTCTTTCAAATCCTTTGTCTCCGTTTTCAAAACTTTTGTTTTTGGATCATTCGTTTTGAAATCATATTTTCACATTGTTTGTTCTAAACTCAACTGTTTTCAAGTAGATTGCTATTGAGTTGATAGTCTTTAGGTTAGTTTTTAGATTGATAGCTTTTACAACAATCAATGAGAAACAACAAAGTCTACTCGATGACTTGCAATTTGCAGTTTTTGCAGAAGGAACCTGAACGCACGATAACGGGACATAGTCTTTTCTGTACGGTACTTACCGTACAGAATGGTATTTACTGAGACGATAGTGGATTTCCACTAATCTGTATCTAAAGATACTGTAAGTTACACAGTATGTACTGCTAATTTACTGAAATTTTACTGAACGATAGCTGATGCTCTAAGCACCAACCACAAGTTGACACCTAGGTCTGGAATATATGAACCCCTCTTCTCCCCACTCTGGAAGAAGAATTAACTTATTATCATTACACAGCTCATCATCACAACTTATCTGATTCTTCACCAAGATTCAGAATATTGAGTAAAGTGATATTTTTGTACTTTGATTATCATAGTTCCTTTCTTAGTTCAGGCTGTTGGAAAACTTCAAGTGGTGTTCTGAGCTGGTGGGATTAATAGCTAACAGAACAAGCTTGAAATTTACAAAGGACACTTCATAAAGAGTCTAAAGTGCCCTGTGGCAATGCTGGATCCTCAGAGTATAAATTACTGCAGGCTTCAGAGTTGTCAGATCAACCAGAGCCCAGAGCCAGATCCTTAGAAAGACAGCTCAGCTGTCTCAGCCATCTCACTGGCAGCAACTCATCTTAGCTTGTTTTTCTTGACTGCAGCATGTGATGGCTGTGCCGCAGTTGTGCTCACGTCCTGTGATCACAACACATCCTTCAGCTGATACAGCCCTTTGCAGAATTGATGACTTTGGAAAAAGAGAAAACACTTGAGTTTTCAAAAAACCTGTGAGTTTTTTTCAGTTTTTTACAAAAACTCATTGAGTTTTTCAAAAACTGAGCAAGCTCTTTCTCTTTTAGACTTACTGAGCCAGGTTTCCAAAAAAAACTCACAAACTTTTTGAAAAACTCAGCAGCTTTTTGACAAAACTCAAGGTTTTTTATTTGAAAACTCGAGGTTTTTTTTCCTCAAAGTCATCAATTATGCAAAGGGCTGTAGCTCCATTTGGTTTAATTTGATGTCAACCTTGAAGAACAACAAAATAAAAAGTCAGGACATTGATTCCTTGTGTAGCTGGAATCTACATGAAAACCTTGCAACAAATTCCAATTTGCTCAAGTTTTGCGGGCCAAATCGCGCAAGCTTTTCTTATGTTTCCTTCTGCTTATGTGTCATGTTTTTCTTTTTTACTCACTGAAGCTTTTAATACAGGCCTGTATATGTGCCTTGGCTCGGGGGTCGGTGCATCATGCACAAAAACAAAAAGAATTCTTTTCGTAAGTTTAAAGTTTTCGATATCTTTGACAATTTTCCAGCAAACCGAAGGAGTTTAGGAGAGTATCGGAGCCTCCCCGAGGCAAGGCGGAAAGTGCGGAAAATACAGGTTAGACGTACAGGGTAGACATGTGAGCACTTTTGTTTCAGCATCCCAAAGCGGAAAGGCCCTTTGATGCTATGACCAATGTGGAACTATTAATCCAACCACATGTATCAGCTATCATCCAGCAAAAGAAACGAGATGAAGAACTTATCAAATCAACAACTCGGCACCTGCTCTTGATCATATCTCTTCTCGATTGTATCCCTTACTCGCCATAGCCAACAACACCTCCAGATAGTGATGTATGGATGGCGGAAGGCTCACAGCAAGGTATTGTATAGGCCTTCTGTGCGTAGTGAGCTGAAGAGACTGTTCAGACCGCACAACCACGTCGGCGGCAACACATAAGAATTTGACAAATTCTTGCACAGTGATTGTCAACATGATGTTGGCATCATGGGCATCAAGAAGCGATATGAGTTCGGTCAAAAGCATTGATAGGAAGATGAGGGAGGTCTTTTAAAAAAATGAAAGTCTTTGATTCGCTTAGTTCCCTATCCCTTTGCCCTTACCCAACACGCCTATTCATCGTACTTTTTACTCAACGTTACTTTTTTGTAATTAATCAATTGTTACTCGTAACGAGTATTTCACCCAACATTCTTTATATGGTGAAACGTGTTCGAAGTTCGAAGTAAGCCTAACTGCCCAATTCGGACAGTGCTCTTTCGAGGGCTGTTTATACAGTTCTGTATTTTTTCCGCACTTTCCGCAATTTCCGCACTTTCCGCCTTGCTTCGCGCAGGCTCCAATCCTTTGGAGTTTAGAACAGACAGGATCGGATGCATTTGTGGAGACAGCCAGGGGTCCTAGGTGATCTACAGCCATCTCCTTGTTCCATTACTAAACCGGTTAAGAGAATTTTACACTCAATGATTTACACTCGATAATGAGTGTAAAATCAGATGAGTGTAAAAATCAACAATCACGGGGGCAATTAGAATTTTACACTCAATCTGGCCCGAATTTTTGTGTGTAATATTTGATGTGTAAAAGTTTGAGTGTAAAATTCCAAGTCACCCGGGCCGAGATAGAATTTTGCACGTGACTTTTTACACACCAAATGGAGTGTCAAAGTTCTAGGGTGCAAATATCTAAGTTCGGCCCCCCAAATCCATTTTTACCCTCCAACCTCTCTACACTCAAAGTTGAATGTAAACCACATGAATGTTTTTTTTCACAAACCCACCCCCAAATTAGAATTTTGCACGCGATGAAGAATCATCATCAAACTCACCGAATCGGCCGTGGATATCACCATCTGCACGGCATCTCAAACTCACCGATCGGCCTCGTCTATCAGGATGTGGTGCTAACCACATCATTCCCCTGCCAAAACCCCCTACATGCCCTAACCTTCGACGACTTCCCTTTGTAGGACAACCATCCCTTGCAGACATTGATGATTGCCCTAACTCTCCTCGCCTTTGACCAACACCTCCACCCTTTCGATGACAGCCTTAAAGCTCACTTCAATACCTCAAACCTCGATCCTCCCTGGACTAATCCGCTGCTTATATCACACCAGATTACCACTCCTGGAACTTCAACTGAGTCCTTCGAAGCCACGTATCCGATTCACCGAAGATTAATCTCGATGATCAAGAGTATCCCTGCTGCTGATGCTGACCTAGTCGAGCTAAGCAAGATGTCACGTATCCTGCGTCCACGACGGCTTCCCATCGATGGACCTCACCGAGCAACCTCTTACGACTCTTTTCCTGAAACCCCCGCTCAAGAATCTGCTCGAGAATCAAGACTCCCAATTCTTCTGCTCCCCATTCTTCCGTACCAATTGATTTACCTTTATCAACCGTACCATTTCTATCACTTCTACTCCTTATATCAATCTAATTCTAATAACCAACCCCTTCCACTTCAAAACTTTCACCGCTCATACCAATTTTACCAAATTATTGTGTCGCTTATCTGTTTTGCTATGTCTTCTGGAACCGAATCCAACGATCAATTAGAACATATGGTTTCACCGTTCCCGACTCAGACCAAAACCCAATCCACTCAACCTGTTCCCGCTGAAACCGAAGATGTTACTGTAGCCGACGATGTTAATGAATCGAACCACACATCTTCCAAAACCAAGAAAAAGCGAAATCGCCCCAAGAAAACCGGCAAAAAATT
>NW_006768829.1:14687-27726 GCF_000204055.1 Melampsora larici-populina 98AG31
CTTTTTTTGCACTCTACAAAATTGAGGATATGGTTGCAAAATCTAAATTGACCCCTGTTTGTTGATTTTTACACTCAACCAGATTTACACTCATGGTGGGGTTTTTGGCCAAAAACTGTTTTTGGGTTCCAGCCTTACTAAACTTTAAAGTCGAATCATCTCATAACCGAGCACAAAAGGTGTCGAGTCTCGACTCCGAGTCTCGACTCTGATTTGTAACATTGAAGCTGTCGAATTAAAGCTCCGTTTACTTCGTCATCCATTATGGTAGATCATGATATCGAGATTCGACGCGGTGTGAGGTCGACAGAGATCGTGAGATCGTGAGAATGATTTCCTTCGAAATTGTCTCACAGTCAGTCGAGCTCTCATTGATCATCCCAGCCTATGCTTTTTTCACTTCGTCTCGGCTAAAAGCCCTTGTGAAGCACGATCGCCTGTGAGAAGCTACAAAGAGTAAGATAGAGATTCTTTTCTCCATTTCCTTATAAACCTGCCACGAGTGAAACGTCCATCCCTCTTTATTCTGAATCGATACGGTTCAAAGTCTCCTTTAAGCACAAAATAAACCTTTATAAATCTTTACACTTCTTGCTATTCCTCGAGTCTTCAATTACATAGTTATTCGACATTTTAGCTTCCAAAGAGGGGCGAAGATGAAGAAGATATCATTTTTCGAAATCTTTCGAATCCTTGTCGATCGTAAAAAACAGAGATCCAAATCGAAATCATCATCTTCACCATCTTCTTCCTCTACTTCACTTCAACAGAATCAACTTCATCGACAGAAATCCAAGAAAGCTGGTCATCGCAAGTCAAGAAGATCTACTCTGAAAAAAATAAGACAATCGGCAATTTATCCCCATCAAGATAACTGTCGAAATACTCTCAATACTGCTATTCAACATTCTTCTCTTACTCTTATCGATGAAAGTGCGACAAAAACTTTCGATGAAGTGTTAACCAGTCAATTAACAATTCGGATATATTCTGCTGTAAGTTGATTACCCTTTCTCACACCCTCGGTTTGAGAATGACACAACTGACATTTGGTTCTTGACCATCAATATTCTTTTAGCCAAATGATAGAACCAGGGATTTTATCAAGGTTTATGATTTCGGCCAAAGCGGTGATGATAATTCAAACTTGAGATTGGGTTTAGATGAGGAGGAGGAAGAAGAAGCAGAAGAACAAGAAGAAGAGAAAGAAGAGGAACTCCGATCCGTTCAATCCCATCCATCACTTGCAGTCGCACTTACCGAACCAAACCGACCCAACTCCAATTCTGGCTTATGGCCGAGTTTAAATTCTCCTTTACAAATTCAAGAACCATCAACACCAACCTCATTCAAATCCTCACCAGCAAGTCGATCGACTGAAAGTATGGAAACTTTCTTTTCACCGGAAACAACAGACTTTACTACAATCATTCAAACCATTGTACCATCAGAACAAAATCAAATCCTGAATGCATCACAACAATCTCTTCAAAGCGATGTTTATTCTGCATTAGATGTTTCGACTCCTTTTCTTGACATCCTGTGAAATTCTTTCCTTCATCTTTTTTTAGCTATCTTTCTCTCTCTCTCTTCGTTCTTTCGCCGTTACTTCATATCCTTGTTGTTGTAATCGTTAATGTTCAATATAGCTGTATATATGTCTATCTAGACTATCTGAATTTTGGAAATCTGCAACACATTATCTTTCAAAACAAATTTCAAAACCTCTTAAACTCCAAAACAAAATACAATTACCTTCTTTTGATAAGATTAGATAAATGTCTGTAGATGAATCTTAGTTTTTCTTGATCAGACACATCACTATAACACATTCATTTCTCTTGGGTTACTTGTTTTCTATTTCCAAATAGATCTCTTTGTATCTTTATACCAGCTTTTTCTCGGATTCAAGGATCTAGTAAACAATTTAAAAGAAATCGTTCATTTTATTCAAGATATGAGTTGCTCTGATTCTTGCAGACAACTACTAATTCTACAGTAGCACCAGATAGTGACCTCATAAATCATGCAGCACTTCACAAACACTATGGTACATTATCCCAAGAAAAATGTAATTGATGTGATTATGTCAACGACCCCATTGAATCCTACTGTACTAGTAGTATTCAATGGGGTCGTTTCTTGAATGTACCAGTATGTGAAATTTTTCAAAGTTGAAACACTTTGAACTTGAGCATCAAGTTTACTCATCAATAATGACATCAAAAACAAGTTCACTTGATTCTTTGAAGTATCATTCCCAAGTGATTGTGAATTCTTTCCAGGATTATCAAAGTAGAGATCTCAAGAAAAAGAAAACATTCCAGGATGTATGTAGGTTAAAGTCTAGGAAAACAAAGCAGTCACAAGTATTGATGATTCAACAAACAACCAAATCAAATCCAAACTAATTCCTATCAGTAATCAAGAACTCAAGGCTAAAAAATGAAAATGTTGGACAGACTTTTAAATTTAAATCACTTTGTCAAATCAAATTTTTCATCATCTTTTTATTTGGATTTTTCTCAGTGAGTTCCATAATCAACAAGATTATGCTGGTTCAGATGATGGTTCTGAGCTAGATGAAGTACAAGCAATGAAAGAAGACGTAAATGAACTCAATGATGAGTCATCAAATTCTAGTGCAAAACAAGATTGTGTAAATAGTGCAATTCATGGTGATCAACCGTAAAATTTTCCTCTTTCATAGACTGATTCATGATCCTTGTTCTAGTCAGAACTATACACACTTGAGTTTTTTTATTTTAACCCTTTTTGATCAGCCAATGTTTGTGTCTTGGGATAATTACTTTCAATCTTCTGATTGTGTTTCATGAGTTACCCTGATACCAACATATTATCAATTTATGCAACTTTTCTCTTGGGAAAACATGCCAGTCAATTATCCCAGTCAACAAAAAATCAGACAAAAACACACCAATCAATCATTTATTACAGCTTAACTCACATAGGAGACCTGATTGCTTGCAACCTGATGCTTCATTTTTATTTGCAAACCCAGCTTATGTGAATCAATGTAATTATTCAGGCCCATAATATGAGTTAGATCTCATTTGCAGTTATATCACAGTTTGGAACAAATATGTGATTTATCAATTTGCATTGCATATTGATTAAACATCCTGCACACATCACCTACTTTGTATATTGAATGTGTTATTCTCACTACCAACTTTGTTATTCCGATTTTTTTGGCACAAGAATCCACTGTATTGATCTGCATATCCTAAGTAACTGCACCTACATTTTATCTATAAGCCTTGCTGTTGTTGTGTTTTAATAGACAAACATTTTTGTATGTGGATCACTTTACCACTACTCCTATAATGATAAAATGGATAGAGTACATTATACATGCACACCTGTTTTAACCAAGCAATTAAGTAGTGTACTCATTTTGGGACTACCAAATAAAGTATTTGAAAGCCAAGACCAAATGATACTTGAAGTGCTCTGATTTGAAAACTGTTAAGGGTTTAGGGCCCAGGGTTTAGGGCTTAGGCTTAGGGTGTTAGGCTTAGGGCATGGCTATTATCACCCCACTCCAAGGGCAAACATTCCAAGATCACCATCCTTGATCCCACCAAAAGTAGAACTCATAAGCAGCATGGCCTCTATACCCTGCTCCATTCCTCCCTTTACTATTGATTGCCACCAGAATCTAGCAGGACCAATAAAACATGCCTCCCCAGATCAAATTATGCACAACATGTACAGCAAATCTTTTCTTTGTTATATCCAATGGCTTCAATTGGAAATCTTCAAGCACCTCAAAGGTTTTATCATAATTTACACAAGTAGCATTATTGGTGTATTGTATTAAAAGATATTTTTGGTTCTTCTCTGGGAAATCCAAAGAGCCTCAAAAATTGTTTTCATAGCTCAAAACAGGCATGGTATTCAGAATCTAGCATCAGTGGAGTTATTCATTAAGGATCCTGGTAACTTGTCCCACTTCAGATCTGAATTGAATCACACTAAAGGATTGTTAAGTGTTGTAAATTTGTATCTAATCTCCTTAATATTGAGTTCCAATCAGTGTCTAGGCTTCATCTTTAGAGGAGTCTGCTGTCAAAATCCACAACAACCCAAGTGAATAGAAGTTGAAGTATCTTATTCAGATCCTGTGAACTACACCTCAGACTCAGTGATGGATTCATAGCAACCACAATAGCAACTTAATTTGGAAAAACAATATACTTAGGCTGGAATTGTGTTCCTCATGATTTATAAATTGATATCAGTTGGAGTATGAAATAGATTCTACTGCATTGTAATGAAACACATTGCCCCTGAACAGGCTTTCCTCCTTGAGTGCTATTTGAGCCAGCATACAGCCTTCAGCATTCTACATAAATTGACCTAAGATAATCCCTTGTTCTGAGTGTGGTTCCTGCCACCAAATTTGGCTAGTCCTTTTGAACAACACCCAAGGTTCTATATGAGATGTTTCACCAAATCCTAATACTATATACAGTCATTTAAGAAAAGCTTGTTGAATTTTGCCCGCAAAACTCCAACAATGTGAGCCTACTAGCGTCTGTTAGGCTATTAGAGTCAATATAAAGGTTGTAGAAAGTCTAATAACTTCTACTAAGGTTGTGTAGATCAAGATCTACAAGTGTGAACGGGTATAGACGTGGGCGTAAGAGCTTTACTTGCAATAAACAAGTAAAGACTGCAGTTAGTTGACCTTTAAACAAAGGCTTTAGCCCAGGGATTTTGGGTTAATTATTGTCTTTACAATAATTAAAAAGGAGAGCAACTGACGCGCAGTTCTCAATCCTAATTTGATCCTCTTCTATTCTAAGAAAGGTCAAAGAAGGTAGTGTTAAGGTCTATTATAACACCGGGAACTTTACACTCTGACTAATAGAGATTTCCCTGTAGATTTAGAGTTTCTTATATCAGATGAATCCCAAATCTGATATGAGCAATACTCAAGGACTACTTCCTTACAAGTAATTCCACCAAATGGATATTACCAGAAATACTGATTATGGAGTCTAATCAGAAACAAAGTTGAATGAGCACACAGAATAAGCAACAAGACACAAGGTTTGAGTTTCAAGGTTCGTAGAATCAGGCCTTTAAAGTTTGGTTATTGAAAAGCAAAGTTTAAAGGTTCTAGGAAGATGAATAAAAGCAAAGTTGTGTAGTTGTTGAATAATAATGTGATGATGTCATTCTTCTCAATTTGGTTGGATTTCCAGGGCTTATATAGTCTGAACCTTGGAAATCTTTGGACTCCAAGTGCGCACAAATTGTGGTTCTATGGTTAGGTTAATTACAGTAAGACAGTTACTATTGGATTATAAGTATATTTCACTTGTTACATATGTGTTACGGCTGTGAAATATATGTAGCTTTGGTTTGCATCAAAGTTATGTATGTTCACACCCTTTGATGTAAGTTCTGCACATGTTACATATGCTAAATCATATGTAACTTGACTCTTCGAAACTGAGCCTTGAGTTGTAATTGCTATTTTTAAGGTTTTCATTATAATACGTCGCCCATTGGTACTCTGGTTTAGTACTCAGGGCTGACATTCCCCACCACCAGAAAAGGTCATACGCCTTCTCAAGGTTTATGATCTCTTTTTGATGCTCTAAATGTGTGGAGTCATTACTTCATTATTACCTTTATTTTTCTGTATACACTTCCCTGCATGAAGTCCTTGATCTTAGTGTTGGGACTCCATCTCAGATTCACTATCCTCATATTCTACAAATTCCATTGTATCTCCTGCTCCTTCATTTTCATCTTCTTGTCTATCTTCCTCTTCTTCAACTGCATTTATGGCTGTCCCTTTCCCTTTACATGTTCCCCAAACATGCTGAGGATCTGTACTGCCACAGGTATTGCAAGACTTACTACTTTTCCTTTCAGTAGTAGGATGTTGAGCTTTTGTACTGCTTACTTGGTGCTCCCTGTGGTCATTATTTGACTGAGAGTGATAATTATTTGTCTGTGTTCTTCCACCAGGCATCAAACTTTTAGCAATATCTTCAAAAGCTAGAATGAAATCTGTCCAACTACTATCCGGACCAATTCTATTTTGCACCGGGATTCTGATTGTGCTGGGTAGCTGCCAAAGTAATTTTTCAGCTACTTCAGATGAGTCTGCATTTGGTCTAAATGATCTAAACCGCTGTTGTTGCCTTGAAGCCCATTTAACACAATCAGAATGGATTTCTGGTTTGAATCTGTCTCTCATGAATAGTCTCTCCATATAAGACCTCCATTGAGCATTACCAAACCTGGTCTGAATAGCTTGTTTCCATTCCTCCCAAGTTTTATTATGCCCACCGTCTTCTTTCATGACGTCCATAACCCATTGTCGAGCTACACCAGTAAAAACAATTGATAATTTTGATGTGATCAAAATATCTGGCATTTGTAAGCGCACTGGTACTGCGTCAACCCAGTCAATAAACTCTTGGTGATTGTACTCCCCTTCCCCGCTAAAGGTAGGCCAATCCTTGACATTAGGATATTCTTTCCTTAGTTCTTTTCTGATTGATGCTTGACGCATCCATGTCTTCTACCTCCAAGCCTGGAGGTGAGGAGCGCGGATGGAAAGGATGGAGGAATTTCCATCCGCGCTAGCTAGGTTTTCTAGGTGGCTGTACTTGCTCTTGGACATCCAAGAGTGAGGACAGCGGTTGTGGGAGGAACCTAGCGTCTCTCTTAGAAACTTACGCGGAATTCTCAACAATTCCATCTGTCAGTTTCTAAGAGCGCATCCGATGAGAGAGCGGGATGAGAGTCCTTTCGAACCCCATCCACAGGGAGTGAGGCTCCAATGAGCCGAGTCCCTGCGAAGGGGCTCGAAAACCCGATCTCAATTGGAGGCACGCTCACAAGGAGCAAAAATCCCACAACTAATACGCTATACAGTGCAAAAATACCACACATCGAAGAAACAGTATTACATTTACAGACAAGAGAAACAGGAGTGGCCAAACAACACGCGCTAAAGTCGACGTGAAGTATTTAGTTCCCTCGCTAACAGCCGAGTTCCTTTCAACACACCCGGTGAGTAGCGCTTGACGTAAAGTTTGTAGGCGGAAGAACGCCAACGACCAGCGCGTTTCAAGGATCGTATAGAGCATCCCAGATTCGCACGCAGGGAGGCGCCGCCGATACGCAGGCTGTGCCCTGACCAAGTCCCAGCTCCTGTTGGCTGGTGCAGACGCAAAACACTCAGAACGCAAGACTTTGGCAGTGGACGGTTGAAGACGCCACGGAAAAGTGGATCGTTAGGCATGCCGTCTGCCGAAGCTAGCAAGTCGCGTAAGGCGGTAATGGGGTCAAGTCTGTTTGGTTGGTGCTGGAGGCGGAGGTACTGCCGCTCTCCGGGAGCAGCGGTTTTGGCAAGGCGTAGGCAAATAGATGCAGTTTTGAAATCGTCCGAGAAGTGCACGTCTTTCCGCCGGATGAAGACTTCTGGGTGATTGTCGTGTTTCGTTAATTCTCCTAACCGTGCAAGCCCCCAAAATCCAACCAGAATTATTGCCCGTAGAGTCAAATTTGTAGGCGAAGGGCCTTGCAATTTAACCAGCAGTTCGTCGAGATCCATCAAGGTTAAACCCACCCGGTTCGTGGGGTTTTGAACTTCACACTTCTTAGCGGCCTTTAGGAGTAGTCTAAGGCGATCTAGGTCAAGTTCAGGGAATTTCACGTCATGCAAAGTATGCCACATTTGTAATCTCGTGAGGTATTGTTTTGTTGTGTTACTGATTACTGGTAGGTCGCTTTTCACGTCGGTGCACCATAGTACGAAGTGGTAAATGTCGTTAGGTGACGCCGGAAATGGGAATAGCGATGTCTTCATAAAGGAAAAATATTTATTTACTGCAGCTGCGTATTGTTGGATAGTTGATGCGGCCCATCCGTTCTCTAGTATAGCTTCGCTTACTTTGTTCAAAGGTCTAAAAACTTGTGGGCTAGTTTGTCGCAACGTCAATTTGGCTGACATCGAAGGACGGTCTCGGAAGTGGGAAGACTTGTTTAATGAGCGGACAGAGATCAGGAGGCATTGGTATCCTTATAAGGCTGGTTAAACCTTTCGAAGGCCCTAGCCCGCGCGACAGTTTGTCGGCTTCGTTGTCAGCAGAGGTTACCCTGACTAGATTTAAATCGCAGTCAAATTCTACCAGCAAGTCTTGCAAAATCCTCCATTCACGATTCACCCAGAAGTCGCGTGACTTACGATTGCGCGCAGCCCCTTCAGTCGTCGTATTGTCTGTGAGACAAGAAAATTTCAGCCCAGCCATGTCAGATATACCTCCAGCCAACTTCTCTTTTAGCATCAATAGGCCTAATCTGACGGCAACAGTTTCTGCCCAGGCGATAGTTTGCCTGGGTCGCCCTTTGGGCGAGTCCCAACCGGGCAGCCAGGCAAATTGCGCCCACGATTTCCCTAAGATGATACCGATGCCGAATTCTGTCGAGGCGTCTCCAACTCACCCGACGTTCTTCACTACATGATCCGGGATAATCTTTGTCGGATTCAAGTTTTCGAGATATGACTTCCAGTATCGTATTTCCTCTTTCAGGTCATCTGGGATTGTTCTCCTACCTGGCGTTTTCCAGGCTGCTACAAAGCTGAAGCCTTCCATCAAATAGCATTTAAGTTGAGGTAGAATCAACGTCAGATGGCTTAATTTGCCGTTAAACTTCTGAAGCTCCTTCTTTGTGCACGTTGTCATCTGTAGAAATTCATCTACTTCCTTTCTCCGTTTTTGAAGCTTTTTATCAGGTAGCCGTACTGTTTTATCGACCACGTTCCAGAAAAACCTGATAAACTTTTGTTCTTCAGCGAATTCCGAGTATTTAGTGACATTGTTCTTCACTCCAAGTTCCTCACTCGCCTTCACAATCTCCAGCATTGTCGTTTTGTCGCTTTTGTGCTTTATCATTAGGTTATCGTCTACCCAACGAAAAACCTCTAACAATTTAAAAATAGCCTTCATTAATTCTTTCCAGCCATCCGCCGGTCCACCAAACAAACCGCAGCCTGCAACGCCACCAAAGGCAATCATAATGTTGATAAGAACTCTCCCATCGAAATCCATTATGGCTAGATACGGCCATTGGGAAGGATGCGTAGGTATCTGCCTATACGCCCCTTCCCAATCAAAAATTCCCATAAGGACATCCGTCTTCAGCCTTTTTATGAACAGTGCTACCAACTTGAAGTCGTCCCAAGTTGTCTCGAATTCTTCCTTTTTGACAAAAGAATTTACAGACGATATGTTCTTATCGAAACGCGGATATGACATATCGTTAATAGGCCTAAAAGTACCATCGCCATTTTCTACTGCACCCAATGGATTTGTTCTAAAGAATCCTAATTTCTCGAATACTTCTTCCTTCTCATAAGGTCCAAACATACGTCCAGCAGCAACCTCTTTTTCAATATTCTTTTCAATTTTCAATCTCGCTTTCAACGCCGAATTGTGATTGGGCGGGCAGTAGTACTTCATGTCTCCTATCGTATGGTATGGGACTCCTTGATGAAAACCATTCGTAAAACCATCTAAAAGATATTCGTACTTCTCAAACAACCCATATTTCTTCAATTGAAACTCCCATACCGGTATGTTCATGTTACATCTCACTTTTGATGGCCAAACTGGTCCTATTGAGTTCGTCAGATTCACACGAGGTGTGGACATAGCGATCTCTCGACACTCTTTGGGCGACACATCATCTATATGAAAGCTGACATAATTTTTATTTTATTGCAAACACACATATTACTTTCAATTCTTCTACAAAGAATAAAAACCGCGATCTATTCTACATACATACACAAAGAAATGTTAAGACCTAACGCTTACGTTTGCTTTTCCTTTGATGTGGATTGTCTAGGAGGGTCTTCGTCGTTTCTTGAGAACTGAGATCTATCGCTAGAGGAAAATAATCGTAATTATCAATAACTATCTTTTTATATTCGTTCAAAGCCGGCTTACACGAATTTTCCCTTATTCTTAGGGTCTTGATTCTCTTTACCTCCAAACCTATGGTACGGTCCTGGAGATCTTTCTTTTCTAAACTTCCCTCTATTGTTTCTCCTATTATTATTCTGATAATCACTTCTTCTATATCCGACATCGCTTCTATCGCTTTTGAAGCTACTCTCATTTCTTTCGAATGACGGGGGTTTTAAGTTTGAATTATCATATTGCGTTTCTGCTACGTCTGCGTCCGCCGAGTCGTGGTTTATGCCATTTGGATATTGCTTCCCTGTTATAGGACTGAACCTCTCCTTGATATTGTTCTTCGCATAAGCTTATTTGTAATTTCTTATTTCAGTATCTTCATAACAGTCCTTTGACCAATTATGAAATGTGACCTACGATTGTCCAACAGCATCAATCTACCATCTTGTAACAATTCTGTTCTAGCTTTCGCTTCATCTAAGAAATTTTCTCTGATAACTTTCGGGTCTCCTGGGGAACCATTTACCCTGTTGCAAAGAACGTCTGTTCTTACCATTATATCGTAGTGAAACGCGGTGATCCAGCCGTGTCTTAAGCTTAGGTTTTCGACGTACTCGAAATGAGTTTTTAAACTAGTGTAGTCAAGTTTAATCAGTGAATAGTATTCGTTTAACCCATTCAATTAATTTGCTTACTCTTTTGCAAATGGCTTGTGTCCATAAACATCTACTAGATATTTCAACATTAACGTTTTAGCTCGAGTCCAATCAGTGAAGGTCATCCACCACTCGCTTTTAGCTGGTTGACCTGTAGGCTTATCTTTCTTTTTCGAAGAAGTATTGTTACCATCTACCATGTGGTCCAATTCTATCCACTTATCGTTAAAGATCGTTAATTTGAAATAGATGTCCATTTTCTTCAAATGGTTGTCCCAGTACTTGGTGAAAGCTCTTAATTCCGACTTTGACACTTGTCCGCTTTGATAGTTCTTCATTGGGTCGTTCGAACTGGAAGACGTGTTCTCTGAACTCAAATTCTTCAAAAATTGTTCAACAATTTTTGTCTTGCCCATCGCTAACGCCATTTTTGCAATATCTACGGTTATATCTACGTATATCGAAACGTTTATTAATCAACAATGATCGAAGAAATTTTGAAGAGACCACATTATATCAAATTGAAGAAATGAACGGAATAAATCACGTATGAACGGAGTAAATCACGTTATGTAAAACTAATCGTTTCACGAGACAACTGAAAACGGACTAAATCACGTTCTAGGGTACGGAATATATCACGCCCAAAAACAACGGAATATATCACGTTGAGAAGTGTCTAACTTCATGTAGTCACAATAATTTTGACTATGACGATAGGGAAATACGAGATCATATCAACAGATTACTAACTTTTTCTCAATTCTTTTGCATCTTCTATTTCTTCATGAGCCGATGAATTATCTTCTGAATCGACATCTGACTTTTCTGAATCGACCTCTGACTTTTCATCACTAAATATTATGTCATCTTCGAAAATCATACTGACATCTTGTTGTTCATCCGTCTCGGTGGTTATTCTCTTCTTGTTCTTTCTTTGCTGTCTTTTCAATCTAATCTCGTCTAAAGCGTCTTCTCTATCTCTCCTCTCTTGCTCTTCTTGTTCTGTCTCTATTTCGAATATTGGGTGATCTTCTAAAGGTGACGTAGGTATTGGATCTACTTCAGGACTAAGTTGTTTATTTCTTCGACTTGATCTCATTTTCGATATTCGTAATTAAGAATGAAATGATGAGGGTTTGAAAAAAGGGACTTTTACCTGGCTCAGAAAGCTCACTTCGGGAAAGGGACCAGAGAGCGTGAGAATGATTTGGCGGAATCAGGGAGAGAGATGGTAGGAAGGTAACTTCCAACCTTGAGCAACGTGCGAAGGCACTCTAGGAGAAACAAGGTCTCTCAGGCCCTGGTTGATAGCCTAATCAGGGCAGGTCTACCGGGAGTCCTTAGCGGTTTCCTACCTATAGGACTTTCCCGAGTAACCCACGGGAATCTGGTCTGAGTGAGCTTTCCGGGGCGTGACATGGACTGGGGTAATTCCTAGTCCCTTCGTCACTACCCTCTAAACAATTCTGTGGTCATTTCTAAATCTACCATTGAATTTTCAGGTTGCAACACAGTGCTTTGACCTATGTGTTGGGAAAAGAAGGGATTATCTCCAAGGTTAGGGGTAGTTTCAGCTCTGAACCTTGATCCATTATTTTGCCTGTCAAGGTGAGGAGGTACACTTCTGACATTTCTTGTGGAACTACCTTGCATGGGAGTTTGACTAATACCTTCAAAATTTCTCACTATTGAGCCAACTCTATTTGTAGGTAAAGTACTGTTTTGTACTTGTTCCTGCACTTGCTCTATGCCTTGCTTATTGCTATTTGTCATTTTCAGCAACATCTTTTCAATTCTATCTAATTTATTATTAGTAGAATTTTCAAACTTTGCTTGATTTTCTTTAATTTCCTGTAGACTTCTTGCAAGAAAGTCTTGAAAATCACTCCTCTGGATTTTCTCATTTTCCACCGCAAGTGTCTGATCTTGGATGAATTTGTTAATTTCATCATTAGGTTGATTAGTATGATGAAACTTATTTTCAAGTTTGTTGTACAACTTGTCATGAAGATTGCTTAATAATGTAGTCAGAACTAAATCATGCTCAACTACTTGTGGTCTCTCACAATTTTCACGAAACTCATTCAAAGTATTCTTGAATTCTAAAAGATTTTCATTGATATCATTCAAAGAAAATAAACAGGATGAATTTTTATCTAAAAACAGGTTCAAAGACTCTGAAGGAAAATTATTCAAAAACAAAGCAAACTTTTTGCTTAAACTACAAACATCTTTGTTATCTTGCCTGATAACCTTATAAAGTTCTTTGTATTGCGCATTAACAACTTCTAAAAGATGACATTCTTTTTTCAATACTTCTGAAAATTTAGAACCTGATTCATTACTAAAATCTTTGATATTGGAATCCAAAACTTCTAAATCACCACTTAATACTTTCAAAAATTC
>NW_006768829.1:27826-28911 GCF_000204055.1 Melampsora larici-populina 98AG31
CATGGACAACGACGTTGGTACACTTGCCTTGGGTTGTTACATTGCGACGACGACTTTTGCGACTACGCCGCCCCGCCACCAACGGGTGAAGGAAAGGCAGCCGAACTCATAGAGGAGTACATCATGTCCTTTATATCTACTTGAACACTCATCCACTCACTGAGTCCTCATTTCTTCCTTTTGTTATCTTAGCCACCCGACTTGCCCTGCGGACGCTTGCAATGGCCAGCACTTATGGACTCAATGCCCAACCACCAGCTGCCGAATTGATATCGAGAAGGCAAGTGGCTGGGCTGTTCTTCTGCACTCGGGCACTCACAACCACGTGTGGCCTACGTCGAAGAAGGCTGACCCGTTAGCCATGCGCACCCTCACAATCGAGCTGGTGAAGAACCCTAAGGTTGGCCCGTTGGTCCTCAAGGTAAGTCATTCAGCCAAGTTTCAACGTCAGCTCATGCTGAAGGTGACGTGGAAAACTTTCTTCCAAAACTCTTCAGGTCGGCCAGGCAGGTGCCGGCCAAACGGTGACGCCTCCCGTCACCGATATCCACCCGGCTTTCTCTAACGGAGGGCGACTGGGGTACTTACGCCAAAAGGTCCTTGTCAAGAAGGGATTGATGCCCGAAAAAGAAAGCAAAGGGGGTGGTGATTGCCTTATCATGGACCTCATGCACTGGGGCAGGTAAGTGTCCATTTGGTCAGGTTCTCAATACGTCGATCGATACTGATATCGAAAACTTTTTGTCTGTGTTGGTTTAGGAATGGCCTTCGATTAATCTCAACCTCGCTTCTAGGGAGCGACGTCCACATCACCTTCCAATCCGAGTGGATGGCCGAGCAACTGGTCCAACGGGACCAGTTCGGGAAGGTGTATTCAGGAGGTTTACTATCGGATGTGACGTACTGGTTCTTCAAGAACGGGTACCTCCTGACTATTTCCATGTACTGCCAACTCATGCATCAATGGATTCCCATCCAGCTCACTTGGATGTGGGGTCTTGACGTGACCCACTATCGATCCCATTTTGTCACCCTCCTGAATCAAATCAAATCGGCCGAACTCACCTATCATGAACGGGACCTCA
>NW_006768829.1:34620-39163 GCF_000204055.1 Melampsora larici-populina 98AG31
TAGGTAAGTGAATTCACTCTGAGTTATTTCTCGAGAACTTACGTAAAATAACTCTTTCTTGAGTACTCAGTGTACCTAAATCTTTTTCTCCAGGCCTCTTTGACTTCTGAAGTTTTGCAAGAAATGACCCCTGTTCAAAAGAATCAGCGCTTGGCCTGCGTCCACTTGAGCCTGGTAATAGACCTGAAAGTCCTGTTGGCTTGAGTTCACTCAGCTGTGGTTGTACTATTGAGCCAAATGCCCTTGGTGTGACCTCAGATGGGAGTTCCGCTGGTGGTTCATGGCTGTCTTCAGCTGCTGAGCTGCCGGTTTGACCACTCTTAGGCTGAATATTTGGATCATCTACTGAGCTTGAAGGTCCTGACGCTGATGGTTTTACTTTGCCAACTTCTGTTGTCAACAGAAGGTTGGTTGAGTCCTTTTGCAGATCCTGAGTGGTAATTGAAAGCTTACCTTTGCCTTCATTTGCCCTTTGCTTACTGCTGGCTGTTGATCCCGCCCTGGATCCAATCTTTGACCGTGGCCCATCGGTTCCAGGCCGGCTGGTGCTGGTGGTTTGGAGGTTGCCATAACGCTCTGGCTCATTACGTCTACGAGGGTGAGGTGGTGGATTCCAATCAGCCATTGTGACAAATGAGCAGATATGAAATTTCCAGAAAATAAATCTAAAACAAATTTAAATTCTCTTATAAATTTCCAGATAGAGAAAGGCCAATAACTCAAATAACTGACTAAATTTCTTTGAAATCTTTCCTTGGTTGAAACAACTGAGACCTTTTCAACTTGAGTTGATTGTTGTAGAATGAAGCTCAAATCTTTTTTCCTTATTCTTTAAATTAGTCAAATAAAATCAATGAAAGATTTCAACACAGGAAAAGGAACTTATTTTTAAATCAACAAAAAATACCAAAGTCAAGAACTACTCAACAAAGATTTGATATCAGATCTGATAACTGGCCCAAGTTAATCAATTGTTATTAAAAGATTGATTTCTCAATTGTATGCAATTTCAAAAGAGACAATCACTCACACCGTGCTTGTCTTATTCCTATAAAATCATGACAAAATAAATTTACTTTGAGAGTAAAAGAAAATGAGTTGGAAGGATGCTTGTCAAAAGATGTCTATTTGAGCCAAGATAAAAAAAATAGCCAAATTGGTTTAATTACAACAAGTTGGTTAATCCAATGCTTCTAAAATAAAAACAAATAGCAAATTCTACTCAAGATGATATCTTTGGCACTGAACTGTTATGAAATTGAATTGGCTGGCTGAAGAGAATTCTTTGTCCTTGATTTAAATTGTCTTCAAGATGCTTTGATTTGATGAAGATAGTTCTTGATTTTAATTTTCCAAGTTCACTATGCTAAAGATTTGCAAGTTATAATCTTCTGTGGTTCGCTCAAGTGAGTAATGTTTTTCTTAAATGAAAAAAGAATGGATTGAAGTTGGAGATAAAAGAAAGGTCTTTCTTTTATATCTCTGATAGTCAATCAATGACCTGATTTTATGAAGTTGACTTAATTCTAGAATCTTGTTAAAATGATCTAAAGCAAGAAATTTCCTGAATGAAAACTATTCAATTTGATTGATGTTCTGTTCAAGAACTTATAAAGACCAGACTGAATTCAAACAAAAGGAACTATCAGTTGACGTGTATTCTGAAACAGAATCAATAAGGGTTTACTATATCAGGTTAACTCACTTATAGAGGTCTTTGATATATTCTTGAATAAGTCAAATCGAAGATGGAAGTCTCTCTCAATAGTGAGCTATTTTTTTTTAAGAACTGTGTCTAAAACGAGACTGAGGCTGATAACTCGCAATTGATCTTAATTGAACAGGAGGTTGTTGGACAGTACGTTACATGTATGTAGCAATGATCGTGTCTATGATTTGATCAAAATCAAGCAAAGAATGACCAGGATGTAGATAACAACAATCAGCTATCTTTCTAAATGATGATGATGGTGTGAGAAAGGTGTACTTGATGTCCACAACAAGAAATCAAAAACAGGTTGCTGTTGATTTGGTATGATCTATCAGAAGGTCGCGATCGTTCTGTTTGATAAGGCTTTCTTTTGTGTTTTTCGCCGATTTGACTATATTTCAATTGAATCAACACTACCGAGAAAACAAAGTAGTTCGATTAGTTTTCTATCAAATTCCTATCAGTTACTATGTGAGTTCTTGATTCTTTCAATCTAAGTATACTCGTACTGATTGTGTTCTTTTTTCTTTTGCAGGTCAATTGGCGTCGGATGCTGTTCCGGTGGCTTTACCGATCAATCAAAAGGTCAGATGCGGGATAAATTGGCGTAGGATGGAAACTTCTGATTTCTATAATTCGAAATTTCGAAGGGTATGTGTTACAGTACCGCTGTGGCTGTCGGACCACGCGCGGGGCTTTTGTATAATTGCCTCGTGGGTGTATTACACAGATCACTGAGTGGTCTGTAACACTGCAAAAATAATGTATTTTTCCCAGGTGAAAAATGATTGACATTAATGCACAAAATGATTAATAATGCAGAATTAATGCAGAAAAATGCAGAATTAATGCAGAATTAATGCATTTTTAATCATTTTGTGAAATAAATGTAATCATTTTTCACCTCGGAAAAATACATTATATTCGCAGTGTAAGTGTAATTATATATGTAAGCCACGTTTTTGGCTATATTACACAACACAAATAAATGAATTACAAGTATAATTCAACAAGGAATTATGTGTAATAGAGTTGTATATGGGTCAAATATTGATCCTTTTGCCCAAAAATAAAAAAAAATAAAAAAAATGCGAAATTTGGGGGGAAAAGAATTTCTTTCTTTCCTCCAAGTTATTATCCTAGAACCAAAAAATGCTGAGCTTTCCTCAGTTTTTGCAATTAAAGGTTGATTGAAGCAATCAAACAAATGAAATGAAATATTTTTTTGTTTATTTCTAAGTTTTCTAATGAGTTGAGCTATAACACACTCAAAAAATTAATCAAAAAGGGTTTGAAAACCCGGATGAGGCCCCCAAATGTGAGCCTACTAGCGTCTGTTAGGCTATTAGAGTCAATATAAAGGTTGTAGAAAGTCTAATAACTTCTACTAAGGTTGTGTAGATCAAGATCTACAAGTGTGAACGGGTATAGACGTGGGCGTAAGAGCTTTACTTGCAATAAACAAGTAAAGACTGCAGTTAGTTGACCTTTAAACAAAGGCTTTAGCCCAGGGATTTTGGGTTAATTATTGTCTTTACAATAATTAAAAAGGAGAGCAACTGAAGCGCAGTTCTCAATCCTAATTTGATCCTCTTCTATTCTAAGAAAGGTCAAAGAAGGTAGTGTTAAGGTCTATTATAACACCGGGAACTTTACACTCTGACTAATAGAGATTTCCCCGTAGATTTAGAGTTTCTTATATCAGATGAATCCCAAATCTGATATGAGCAATACTCAAGGACTACTTCCTTACAAGTAATTCCACCAAATGGATATTACCAGAAATACTGATTATGGAGTCTAATCAGAAACAAAGTTGAATGAGCACACAGAATAAGCAACAAGACACAAGGTTTGAGTTTCAAGGTTTGTAGAATCAGGCCTTTAAAGTTTGGTTATTGAAAAGCAAAGTTTAAAGGTTCTAGGAAGATGAATGAAAGCAAAGTTGTGTAGTTGTTGAATAATAATGTGATGATGTGATTCTTCTCAATTTGGTTGGATTTCCAGGGTTTATATAGTCTGAACCTTGGAAATCTTTGGACTACAAGTGCGCACAAATTGTGGTTCTATGGTTAGGTTAATTACAGTAAGACAGTTACTATTGGATTATAAGTATATTTCACTTGTTACATATGTGTTACGGCTGTGAAATATATGTAGCTTTGGTTTGCATCAAAGTTATGTATGTTCACACCCTTTGATGTAAGTTCTGCACATGTTACATATGCTAAATCATATGTAACTTGACTCTTGAAACTGAGCCTTGAGTTGTAATTGCTATTTTTAAGGTTTTTATTATAATACGTTGCCCATTGGTACTCTGGTTTAGTACTCAGGGCTGACAACTTCCCTTTAAACTTCTTCTTTGTTATCTTTTTAATCTGGGCCGTTCAAAAAATCTCTTCTCCTCACAAAGTCCCCGAGTTGTTTGTTTTAAAGTTGATTTCTAAGAAATTGTTTATCATTCTCTCTTGGGCTCTTCTTTCTTCTCATTCCATCTACTCATACTTTGACGCCGCTCCCAAAACCCCTTCTACCGACGCCGACAAAGATATTGAACTTGGCCCTGTTGCTCCTGCTCCAACTCCTCAAAACCAAACTCCTCAAAACACTCTTCCAGACAAATTTGTTGAGATTGATCTAGGTATGGCCTTTCCTCTAGTTTTCTTCATTATGATGACTTGATAAATGATTCTAACCATTCCTTCATGATTCGCTCATTGATTTTAGCTGAAGGTCCCTCAAATAACGGTCTTCCTGGTCCTCCCCGCCCTTTTCTAACGTGCGATGTTTAAAGAACTCGATTTGATCTTTCATGGTATGTCATCTTAC